>NW_012130087.1:2533873-2557264 GCF_000143395.1 Atta cephalotes
ATTGCATCAGCCTATCGAAATCATATATTGACATTGCGGATAGGCTAACGCAACTAAAAGTTTGTTACTACAACCAAAAACTGCGGTTGCTGCAGCCGATTAAAAATGCTATGCCATATTTTACTATCTAAATTGTTGCAGCAACCAATCTTTTCTTTCAGTATGTTTTTTTTGCTATTTTATATCCTTTTATATTATTTTATATTATTCTACTTTTATATAATTTTCAATTATAATTTAATAATTTTTTTTTCATCTGCTTCCTTTATGTTTCTCTTCTTGAGAAAGTTCTTATGTTTCTGATTATTTATTCTAAATATAAATTTTAAATTATTCTATATTACATCTTCATAAGATACACATATTCCAAACATTAATGCGAAAGTTAAGAACCGATTAAATACGCTCTACCCTACTTAATAACGAAAACTATTCTTGAGGTAGATATCGATAGTTCGGAGTTGGGGCGAGTGTCGAGCGAGAACAACTCTCTGCTATTGCGGATATCTAGAATTAACTGCTTGCCGTTGTCTGAATAGTTTCTCCGACATGTTATTACAGTGAGGTTGCCGAAAGCTGACGAAGAGGAGGAGAGAAGCCGCCATGAGCGTGCGGTTAATGGTAAAGTCGGTCGAGCTCACCGTTTGTGCTGAATCCTGAGGCCTCTTCGGGGGTGCAGCGGTACACCATCCTTTAGCCAGTGCACTCTTGGGGGTGGCGAGCCCCTCGTTCTGCATACTAGCTTCACTCTCTCCCGTAACCTCGCTATCGAGTCCCTGAGTTCGGACAACGTAACTTCTCGCACTGAAATCAAAAGTTACAATCACATTAACGCCTCGTTGCATGTATTCGCACGCTTTAAGCATCTTCGGTATTAATACTTTGATTTCATTCTTAATATCGAATTGTTATATTGTCGTTCTGCAAATATTATACATGGTAAAAAAGTTGCGCGACAACATAATGATACTGAACTGTCGTTGCAGGGAATTATTAATTCGTATATTTAAGTTGTGTTTTTGTTTCGGTTGTGAGAGAAATCTGTATAAACTAATAAAGGAAATAGGACTAATAGGCTGTAAGTACTGCGCTTAAATTTTAACATAAATATTTAATTCAAAGAAATGTTTAACATTAAATCAAAATATAACATTATGTATAATTAGCATTTCGTACATAGTAAAAATCATTTCGTATTTTGTGTTGAAAACGATTTTACTTAAATTCTTATTAAGCTTTTTTTATCCTGTAATTTTTTTTAACATATTCAAGTGTTAATTTAACATATTGTGATTATATTATTTAAATAGTTTATATAATATTAAATCGATATTCAATATTTCTTAGTGTCAAAATAACAGAATTTATGAGTAATTGAACAAATGGCATATATTTTGAAATGTAAATTCTAAGATAAAGAAATAAAATATATGTTAATTTAATATATCATAAATATTAATTTTATTGAAAAAAATCTGTTTCTACCATTTGTTTACAAATTATGTCAGTATTATCATTTTGTACTTATCTTCTTAAATAATATTTGTTACCTTTTAATATTTATCTCGTGTTAAACCAACGTTTTGAGTGGACGTTTAGAACATATGTGAAATGTGTTAAATTTAATACAAATTTTCCAACAGTATAAAATCATTAAGTTACAAAGTTAGAAAGAGAATTGTTATATGATACTGAGCTGATTTTGAATAACACAGAATTTTCTTAACAATTCTTCTTTTTTATTCTATCGTTATACATGAAAAATTTTGCATGTCAATGTGTACGTAAAAAAGGTTAAAAAAATTATTCCGTTATACTTGAAACTTTTCAAAGGTGGATGAGTGATTCGCAAACGAAATGAAAAAACAGAGGAAACAGTGCATTTAGCAGAAGGTGTGCTGCAGAAGCAGCTCTTCCTTTCGACAACCGGATATGGCTATCCGTTGATTTTGGTTTTGGCAAAGGCTGCTGTGTCGCGTTTCGGCCAGAGGCCGTGTGGCATATCGATAGCTTGGCTACCGAGTATCGATTTACTATTTCGTTGTGCTCTAGAATACGTGTGTAAAAACGATCTGCAGGAAAACATACGCTTATAGACGTATGCGTATATGTGTGAATCGAAAGAATATCTTTTACGAATCAACGTAATGTCCTTGATAACGTCTTATATCCGATAATATACTAAAAATACATGAGCAAATGTAGATATATAATAGATATGTAATTATTCAAATTGAGAGGGTAATTTTTCATATCTATGCGAAATTATCACGTATAGATTTTCCTGTTCGATTTTAATAACTACATATATCTATTTTTGTATTTTTTGTATATTATTGGATCTATTATATGTCAAGTAAGAAGATTAGAAAGAGAATAAAGTTTGTGATATTTAATTTATAATCTAGACTCATTTACTTGTAATTTTTCATATTTATTGACAAAGACTATTTTCTTTTCAAGAGGAGGACAATTAATGCAAACATTTTATCCTTCTTAACATTCAATGAATAATAAAGATAAAACAATACTTGTATCAATTATGATTCCTAAAAGGAAAACAGTCAACAATAAAGTTAGATTAATAAATTACTAGAAATAATTTTCTCCGTAAAAAGAAACTAACCTCAAACTAAAATTCAAATACCCAGTAATATCTCTTCGATATTTATATACATAAATAAGAAATAAGATTTTTTTATATAATTGCATTCGCCTGAAATTTATCTCGTAAAAAGCAAAATTTTCAAATCTAATTATTCATAAATGGTTACTATTTCGATATTTTTGTCAAGAAGGATTATATCGCAAGTTAATTTAAAAAAACATAATATACATGTCTGGATAAAAGCCAGGAAGTCTTATGATGCCTTGTATGAGCTCGTGTGTAACTTTTTTCCGACGTAAAATATGACCGTGCGAAACAAAGCGACTCGACATTCGGATATATAGGATATAAATGAAGAGGAAAATTTACGTTAATAAAAACGGCTGCAGTGTCCTATTCCGAGATCGCATGATTTCAAAGGCACGATATAGAATTCCTGGTGAAAATATAACGGAGAACGTTCAATGAGTTCTCGTCTATTATATTCATGTCGCATGACAGGGAATGATAATAAGGCGCCGTTAGCAAAGATTTCTTTGTCAGACTCTACGTGGTGCGGGACGTCGCCGTCGGCGTTTGATTTATTATGTTTTCACGTGCATACGGCAATCCCATTCGCTGCAAATATATTTCTCTTCGTGTCGCGTGTAAATAAAACTGATGTCGCCCCGCAGATGCGTTTGAGAAATTGAACGTAGATAAAGTACCCTGTTTTTTTATTTTTTTGATAAAGACTGACCGCTTGACTCCGCATCGCTCACCTTGTTGACATAAATGCTAACTAATCGACAAATAAAAATAACGAATTGTTAATCGATAATTCGATCGGCAATAAAACTTTCTAGAAAAGGGCTACATCTCAAAGGATTACCCTATATGTTGCGCATGCAATGAAGTTGAGAAATCACTCGAGTTTCCTCTAAATCAAATTATACAATCGCTGACTGAGCAACTAAAGCAACATAGTGTTGATCTTCCGGAATTTATTTACGACAAACTGACAGAAATGCAAGTTCTCCAAAATTACAGCTGTTTAAACGCGCTAAGTTAGAATAGACATTATCTGTATATTTTTCGCAGTAATTGAGTTGGAAAAGTTTAGATAGTTACGCTCCGCTTGTCGTCGTTGCTCGGATATTTGTTCGTAAATTCGCCGTGGTGCTTTGTCGAAGGCGTAATCGATAGCGTTCGATTTGCATAACAGATTCTTCACTTAATTGGAACACGACGCTTACAATTCCTTTGATTTAAATCAGTTGACGTACCGCGAAGGAGAACAGGAAATACCTTTACGTTGAAAACATAATATTCTTTTGTATTATCGATATCACGAACGTAACCATTCTACAATAACATATATAATTACGTAGGACAGTAAACCATCAAATGATTAATCACTAAAATATATCAATGTGGAATTTATATTTATTTTAGTGATTACGTAAAGGTAATACAATCATATTACACTAAATACGAACACATGATATGCTTCTCGATATTGTTCTACATGATATTATATTAAAATCGTTAATTGACAAATCCCGCGCATCATATTTAATTATCTTCTCTCATTTTCGATACGATAGATTATGAAATGTGCGCATGTAATACTTGAGTAAACGCGCACGATGCGAAAGCATCCGCTATTTATTCGCAAACGTCGGGTCGATGAAGTTCTCGCTTGATAGTTAAATACATTACAACTACCATTTGCTCACAGCAAACGTACCACGCCGCGACCGAAAACTATGCGAGATAATTGCGTCAGGTTAAAGTTTATCGAAAACGTGACGCAACCTGATTATCTTTGACGTGTCGCGCCGCCACGGAAAACACCTACATCGTTTAATATATTGCCTGCATAACAAACAGATTTGCGACATATGAAATATAGAATATTATGGAACGGATCTGCGAATGGAGTTAGCGGTTTTGCATCTCTAGAACTCTATTCGAAGTTTATTAGTCGCATTGCGAATGCATCTCATTTCAATATAACATTTTTCGAATAAGCGATATGAAAAATGATATAACGAATTCTGACGTTACCTAATGTTAGTTAATCATTTAAGTGACAAATGTATAGACAAGTAATTAATTAAATATTCTTAAATATCTTATTGCATGCGTGAGTGCAACAAAGTGCAGTGAAACTATCAGAGACAGAATTTAATGTCCTTGCAGGAGAGAAAATAGAAGATAATTTATTTTATAAAATATATACTTCAATATTTCTTATTAAAAAATTAAATTTTCAATCTAATAATAGTATAAATAATAAAATGATATATTATATAGAAAACGTAGTAATGATGTAACGTGAACAAGAAAACTGTGACTCGTACAGATTTTTCAAATGCAGATACAGTGAATTCGATCGGTGAATAGCGAAACGGTTCAGTCTACCGATAGTTGTCAATGTCCTCTAGCGACAAACGGTGTTATCGAATCCTTGTTCAAAGACACGGATTTCCCTACCACTTTTTATTCTCATGTCATTGAATAGGCGCTTTTCCTTTGTAAACCCATGTTGGCGCAGTTCTGAGATAGAAGCGAGGATGAAAAAAGAACATTTGGCAATAAACTTGGTGAAACGATATTTTATCAGCATAATAGTATCGATGCTTGAAATTAAATGAGATTATAATGCAATTTTATTATTCTATTTAATCTTCGACGTTGTTTAACATTCGCAGGGATATAACATTTATTTTTGCATGCAATAGTTAATTTAAATCTGTCACATGTGTTAGCTTTGCTATCTTTATGCTGAATTATCGTAAAATTAAATGCCGATAAAATATTTTATTTCGCGTAATGGATTAATATGTTTCATAAAAATAATTAATGGTGTTATTGCAATATGGATATTACATGCTGATTAATTATTATGTTATATAGATATATATAATATAATATATATAGCATTAAAACATGTGTTTTGAGAAAATCTTTTTCCGAGATAATAGGCATGTTCGAAAATGAGACGTAAGGATAAATCCACAATCTTGCTTTAAAAAGCCGTAAACTGTAAGTGACAATATATCGATCACAGAACTTATGCTTTTAGGCCATAAAAATTGGTTTTAGGTCGTTAAAGCCTAAAGTCTGCAAAAACAGTTTAAAGACAGAAATTATTGTCACTTAATTTCTTTCGACTTATGACTTAAGGCCTCTTAAAGAAAAATTGTGGACTAAGACTTAAAGACGTCTTAAAGACATTTTTTAAAAAAAGATGATTAAAAGACGTTTTTTAAGATGTACTGTGTCCCGATTTTGGACTTTTTATTGTCTGAGTTAGTATAATATTGTGCTAATTTATATTTTATTCCGTTTAATTGATTCCGTCGTTTCTTTTCTGTTTTTTTATTGTATAATATTTCAATTAGGTTTTGGTGAGACTAATAAAATTTCCAAGACACTTGCATCGTGCAGTGTTGAATGCTTCGTAACAGCAGGAAAAAATATTTCTCGTTAGATTCGGAATATGAGTTACGAGGAAAAAACGGCCGAAAAGAGATTGCACTGCGACGAAGCAATCTCAGCACGTACAAAAAGCGCTGTAATGCAGTTACGACGCTCATCATCGCCACGCCATTACGTATCATCGATCGTAACGGTAAACGGTGATCGCGGCGGAATTTGTATAATGCGCCGCTAATACTCATGCAGTATTTTTGCGTGCGGATATTGAACTGGATTAACTGCGCGATGATATTCGCTCCGTTCCGTTCCGTTCGAAGTGCTTTTACACGTCTCTCACTGAAATCGGAGCGAAAACCGATCAGTTGCGGCTGGCTCGATGTCTGAAATTTCACTTCGAGGAGGACAGAAGATTCCTCGTTTGATTCTCGATATTCTCTTTCGTTATTAATCGATTACGTATCTGCAGCACACACATATGAGCATAAAATGTCGGTAAATTATGAACAATTTTTACGTAAAGCCAGTGATAGATATGAAAAAAGAAATAAAGCGACGAATAATTTCAATATCTCTTTTATTTTATTATAAAAAAATGCTAGATAATATAAGATAAAAAATTAAAATATTAATAGTAATATCAAAAATTTATGAAATTAAGTTACAAATAATTAATTAGGTAAGATATAAATATTATAACAGAACATACTTAAAATAACGATATCAAAAAATTATTGTTTTTTGTAATAATGAGTAACAGAAGAGGGATAAATTAAAATTAAATAAAAAGTACACAAACATTATAAATATACAATTTATTATATACCTATTTTCAACATTAATATGGGATAAATGCACTTATGCAGATATACATATGTATAAAAGCAGATATGTGCATCTGTATTCAACCGCATTTAAATAAGAGAAAAAAGAACAAAATCACGCACGAGGTATAAAGAGAAATATAAAACGGATGATAGAGAGAAGCGAAAAGATGGACATTCACAGAGAATTCCCATGACAATCACGTGGTGTCCGAAATGTCATTTAACTATTAACGGATCGATGCGATGCCGAAATTTGAATTTAAGCGACGAACTTGATCGGAATGGAATTCGTGACAGCGAGGATTTATGCCGAGAATTTTCCGATCGAAGGATCGGTGGACTAACGAAAAAAAAGGATGATGAAGCGTCAGGTGCAGAGCACTGGATAATGATGCTCTTCGCGAATTAACCTATCGAAAATGCGAGTCATTTACTATGTCCGATCGAATCTCATCTCATGTCTCTCATTAGGTTAGAATTAATTTTTCATTGAATGTAGTGCATCTAAAATTCGAGAACATTGTTGCAGAAAATATGTCTCGAAATCCATTTAAATCGCGCTAAGTTAATTCAAGTTATAATTGAATGAACCAATATCGCTTAACTGTAATTACAGTTTGATTGACTTCATGACTTCGCATTTGCATTACATATTCATATCATAAATATTTTCATACCGATATTTAAACGCTATTTTAGTCAGGAAATTATGTTTGGACGAGAAATTGATGAGATGTAGATTGCAATAATTATAAAAAGAAAGTTTTTCAAGATGTTAACTGATTTTTAAAAGAAAAATTTAGTTTGTTTAATGTACCGAAAAATTGTATATTACTATGCAAATAAGACACAAATAATTATTTTGGATTGGGTTTTATATAATAGATTCATCTTAATTAAAATGTTGACATAAATTTTATATAAAAAAAAGATCAAAGCACAATTGAAAAGGTACAAAGCAAAAACTGACAAAGTAAAAAATGGGAAAACAATATTCATTTTTTGCAAGCGCTTATAGTTAGATCGTTCGATTGAATATCGAATATGAATTATTTTATCTATGTCGACGCGATGTATAACACCTCTCGAATACGAATCCAATATTGAAGAACGTTCCTTGTAAAACAGAGTATTTGAGTTTCGCGTCGTAGCAAAATAAATTTCTCTCAAAGAAGCGAATCTCATGAAAGCTCGTGGAGTGGCTTTGACGAAATCTCGTCGCTTTCGGATTCGCTAGACCGTCTTGGAGTGTTCAAGCACGGTGCTCAGGACGGGAGCAGATCACGAGGCAAAAGAAAGGTCAAAAGTGGAAAGAGATGAAGAAAAAAAGAGTGGAGTACCTACAGCATACGGCCGCCAGTCGCGGCATGTCGTATGTTGCCGCGGGGCTTGAAAAATGCCGAGGACGAACGACGCGGAGGGCGTTTGATTAATGAACGCGTCGCCGAAAGAGCAAAATAACAAATAGCGCGTGTAGCGCGGGGGTTGTAGTTGCCGCCACCCTCCTACCATCTCGTGGTCGCGCAGCAGCTTGATTCATAGATACCGCGTTGCATGATGAGCGCGATGAGAGCCGGTCGCGGATTCGCACGAATGTAGCCTTTTCATCATAATTGAAGGCAATTTATATTAAATCGTCGTCATAAATAACCTTAGCTTCATTTTTATGGTATTATTTTAACGAAATCTCAATCTGACATAATTTAATTATGTTGTCTTAGATGTTAAGATATTTTTAAAGAAAAAGTTATAGATGTAAAAGAGAAGTTTTCAAAGTTGAAACGCTCCTATCTTTTTTATCGTTGTGTTAAAAATTATTTTTCAAGCAGTCATAGAAAGCTTTTATTTACGACGAATAATTTAGATATATATCGAATACACATATATCAGTGAAAAATGTACTTTGAACACTATATCAGTATAGATATTTCGTTGAATCGAATCTCAATATAGAGAGAAATCCATAAACGTTAGTCAAGTTTCGAGATGGTCTTAAGCTAATGCTTAAAATGTTATGAACTAGAGAACCATATTAATATCTTAAGACATTATTATTTAAAATTAAGAATGGACTATGAATATCAGTTTTATTCTATGATAGCCGTAAGCGTAGCTGTAAGTATTATAGTTTTAATTGTAAGAATTGACCAATCTAACAATAAGTCGAATATCAGGATAATATGCGACTGTGATGGTCAATTCTTACAACTACAACTATAACTGTGTTTATGGCTATTACAAAATAGACATTAGACTTTTCTTAAAGGAGGTCATTATTTTACCCATTTTCATTAAATATGTATATTTATAAATTTCTATGACATTTATGCTATACTAGTTATAATCTTTAGTATCTTTTCGATTAGCAAGAAGAGAATCTTCTCTCATTTCAGATTTCAAGAGCGATAGAAACGCAAACGGTAATCCTTTCACAAAGCGTATCGCAATTTACAATCCGCAGGAAGATGCGCGATTTCGTAGCGCGCTTATTTGCTTTGATGGCTGGCGATTAATGCGGGTACACCGTTAGTATGACTCTGTGAGTTTGCACCTTTGTCCGATGTGGATAATCATTTCCAGTTCAGGGAATAGTTCGGCCGTGCAGGGAGTGGTTCCGGTTACCCGGTCTGTAATCGAGTCTACGTGAGTACACGCTGATGAGCTATGATCAGCTGTACGGGGCTGTGTGATTACCGATCGCTGTCAACAGATATTTAATCGTTTGCGTCAATTAATTTTCCTAGCGCATTTATCCGTCCCGCATCGTTTGGTACCGGCGTAGGTAATTACTACGCTAATAACGGCTTAATCAAAACGTGGACATCGAAAAGCTTTCCATTATCAGCCGAGTAAACTTCGAAAAATAAAATTTTTTTAGTGCCCTTTTTCGCGTAAATATAAATAAAATGTGATCTTTTTGACGCAGTCGAAAAATTCTCGAAAATCAAGAATATATATATAGGGAATAAACAAAACATAACATTTGAGAAATATTTAATTTATTTTACTGAGTTTTATTAAACATAGAATATAATTCGATAGTGTATTCTACATAAATATACATAAATATACACAATAATAAAAATAAATCTTTCATGAGAAAGGTAAGCAAGATATAATAGCAGTTAATTCACCGTTAAACTCGGTGGAAGCGTCAGAATGCGGTTTTTTTGTCGCATAATTACTCAACCATTTCAAATTGTCCATCATATTTTTTAAATTCGATCCGGAAATGTGAGCGGATTGTAAGCACGAATGACGTTGTAAAATGCATTTACGGCGTGTTTTCGCACGAAAATCATGTTGTTTCGCCGATGTAATCTCGCTGTTTTACGCTCACGCACACATGCGTTTCGTGCGTAAATGCGCGTCAAAAAAAATTGGGCGTAAGAAAAATTTCGAGAGCGATGGAATGCGATTGGCAATAATCGCTGCTTATCGAGCCGTTATGCCAGAATCAATGACACGTATAACTCCCTCTATTTTTTAGAATATAAATTTTGGGCACGTGGAATACACACATAAAACGAGACACATAATAAAAAAAAAGGATTCATTGAGGGGATATATATAATATATTCCGACGTGTGTTATTTATTTTTATTTCTAATTATTTTAGTTTTTCATGTATGAAAACGAATTTATTAAAATATATCATAAAAACAAAGTTAATAACGAACTTAATTACATATAAGTTAATGAAATAACGAGCATCAATTTTTTTTCACTTGTTCTTTGAAATTATATCATCCTCTTATCGATCTCGTATCGATCATCTTTCAAGAAAAGGAATTGAGTCATCTTACTGCATCGTCAAAGTTATCCGATTTACTCGCGGTAATTCTCGAACTCGTCTTCTAGCCATAAAATTCGGAAAGTTTTTCGGGATCGTTCGTTGGTTTTCCGGCTATTACTTTGTGCCAGCTATATATATGTATAGTATAGTATACGATGGAATACGACGTGAAAACATCGTAGTTCGTAATCAGTAGTACGTGCCAAGTGTACAGAAAGATTAATACTTGAGAGCAAAAACATCGCGTAAATATCAAAGATTTGCCATACACGAACATTTGATGTAATTTTAAACGAAAGTCATTGTTGGAAACTTAATGATAAATTATACTGAAAATGCTAAAAATAAATAGACAAATAAATAGAAATTTTATTAAATTCTGAATAAAAATATACAAAACCAGTATATAAATAATAATTAATTACACAAGTAAGGTGTATAAAAAGTACAAATATATTATTGTAATATCAAAATATCCAGTTTAATCATTTCGATAGGCTATGCATGTCTGCTTCTATTCAATATATTGTTAATTTAATTTAAAACAATGGAGTAATTTAATACAAGAAATGTATTGAATTTCATTCGAATTTTGTTTATTATTTACTAATATAAATGCATGTATTATATATACTCTCTAAATCTGAATCAGTGAATAATCACTGATTCAGATTTAGAGAGTATATATATAAAACATGTACTAAATATGCCACTGGTAATCAATGAATGAAATGTGAAATCCCTAATCGAGTTAATCTTTATTATGTGACCTTTATTATGTAACTAATCTTATTTTAGTAGTATAAATTCTATGAATATGGTATTGAAAGACTGAAATTAACGTGTAAATATTAGTTTTAATTACATAATGCTCAAACTTTCTTTCTTTTTTAATTGAACTTCACTTGATTATTCAAGGCTAAGTATGCCATTGGGCAATCAGTGATCTACTGATTCAGATTTAGAGAGTAGATATATACTTTTAAATTAAACAATTCAAACCATAGAAATGGATTAATTTACATTTTGACCTACATGGAAATTAAAAATAGCAAAATATTATTTAACTCAAGAGACTGAGTTACCATTGCTCCTTTGATATCTAATAGTATAGGACGTATGAAATGAAAAACTATGATTAAAATATGATTAAAGCTTTAAATGAAAGTTACGTTAGAAACTTAATGATAAATTGTATAAGAAGTAATAAAAATAAGTAGACAGTAAATAAGAATTTTTGTTACATTCTGGACAGAAGTATATATAAAAATAAATAATAATTAACCATACAAGTTAAAATGTATAAAAAGTAGATAAGGATATACGAAATAAGAAACTTCGGTTAAAATATGATTAAGTTATACATTCAGAACAAAATATAGGATATATATACTTTTTTTTTATTACAACAGTCACTTTGCTAACAATGTGCGGCGATGATTATAGTTCGTTTGAAACGCGTCAGATCTCAGCGTCTTTTCTCATTAGTTCGAAGAAAGAAGATTACCACCACGGTTGAAACGAGCCACTGAGAAAAGGAAAATGCAATTTCTTATCGGTGTTTTTCGTTTTAATTGCCGGCAGGCGAGTTAACGAGGAACCGCGTTACTACGGCCGCATTGAGACAAATTTATTCTCGTTTCATTTTCATTTAGTTGTAGGTAACGTTTACACCTGTCGGGTGTAAAGAGGATGATTTAGGGCTATTCGTTGCCGACCTGTATTAAGTTTCTTTTATGTCGTATTGTCGAAGTAAATATTCTATGATAAGCATTGCTGTTTCACATCGTCTGTTCTTCATTAATAAATTTTACTGTCGCGTATCCATTGCGTGCTCCAGAGACGTGCCTAGCGAGCATGCAACGCGTGCATAGCACGCAGGCGATCGAAGTCAAAGACGCGTTAAAGTAGAAATTCATTGAGTTATACTTGAATGTGCTATCTTGTTGTACAATGATGAGTTATTACATTATATATGATGAGTACTTGCATGCACATACAACGAAATCGCTTTCTAAATGTTGATATCTTTCATAATTCTTTTATATTTGTTAATACAAATCTAGAATGATTTTTTGATCTCCTTATTTTAATCAATCTTTAGATATACATACCAATCTTTAGATATAAATAATATATGCATATTATTTTTCAAAATTATTTTTACACACGGACGACCAACTTTTTTTTGCATACCTGTGTCTAGTTCTTAGCAATTTTACAATTTGTATTATCACAATCGAATATCTAGCTTTAGCTAATATTTGATGATCGAGTAAAAATTAATTAACTACATGGATTTCATTGACGCAAAGTCAATTATTTGTCTGATATTATTTCCACAGATTAGATGAATTTTATTTTACGAATGCACGTTCTTAGTGAACTTAATTTCCCATTCACTCGTTTTTTATTTTTTTTTCGCCCTATGAGAATTGCGCCGGAAACTCAAATTAGACAAGCAATATCGTGATATTGCGCGGTATTGTCCGCTCGACGAGCACGTCACAATCGTTGAGTCTTTATGATTAATAGGCGAGTATGTGTTCTACGACCAGCGTTGAACATCAATAAATCGCAAAACTCGCCACCGTCATTAAACTTGGCATTTTGTGGTCCATTAATTCTGGAAATTTGATCATCGATATTTTCGATATCATATTACGCTTTATTTGATTTTTGACAAGTTATTATCAAAATATAATAGAATTGCCGAAAATATGAACTAATTTCGTGGCTACTTATTAATAATTTATTATAAAATGATTCCTATTATTATTATGCATTGATTTTCTCTTTGCTTGCATGAAATTAGACACATCTGAACAGACCTGTCTAGTCATTTGCAAGAAAGTTTCGAACAATTTATTTTCTGTAATTTTTAATTATTCTCAATTTTTATTCCATTTCTGCATAAATTTACTCGCTGTTTTATGAACAGACGGTATTCGGATTAAAATCGGATCGCGATCGGACGAAGATTCTGGCAACTTATTAACATTTGTGTGCACAGAAGCGCAAATGACATGCGCATTTCTGCCTTGTATATGCTCGAGAATACTAAAGTTCTTTTTCATGGGCGCTGCTTCGCGTGGAGCCCTTTTGCATTGTCACTGCCTACGATACGCATCTTATTGCCTTTTATCGCGCCATGAGCCCTCATAAAACCACAATATAACGGGTCTAATTTGTCGTCCTCGGAAATAGTCCTAGCGGGAATAAAGTTATTTTTACAGAGATGAGGCGGTCTCCTCTCGTTCTCGCTTTTACTCCCTTCTACGTCTCCTTCTCTCTTCATATATTGCTGAACTGAAAACATTCTAGCTCGCGCACGAGCTCGAGTAAACAAAGCGAATAAAGCGGAAAAGCGCGGTGATCGTCGATCGTGGTTTTCATCGTTCGCGGCCGGTGAACGGGTCGGCGAATCGTTTTGCCAATAATAACGCGATAATTGCACCGCATGCTTTATCTTCTACTTGCTGGGTGAAAATATCGATGCTTTTTCCACACAAGATCGTCCGAGAAGCATAGTGTGTATCGAAAAATGTGGTCGATAAAATCGAAATAAATTGTAAGGTTTTGTCACACGTGTCCTAATTAATTTTCGGTGTCCTAATTAATTATCGGATCGATACAGAATTGGATAGCATTTTAATTGATATACAAGCGAGAGTAAAACGGATACAAGAAGAAAAAAATAGATGCAGTGCAAATGCGTACAGTTTGAGATACTTAATGTCACAGATATATACTATATATATAGCATTGCAATGAATTGATGCGATCTTTTTGCAGCTTTTATCTTAATGGGTTGCAATTTTATAATAATTCAACGACACTTTTTTATCGGGTGATTTATGAGCACATCGTTTTCGTACTTATAATGAAGAATGAATGAGTGGGTAAGAGAAAGAGGGAGAGAAGGTGGGGAGGAGGAGAGAATGAGAAAGGAGAGAAAAATGAAAAGCGTAACTAAGGGTGAGAAAAAAAATGGCAACGGGACGCGATTGGGTGGCAAACGAGCGCAGCATAACTATAGCGCACGACGTTCGATAAACTGTCCGTGAGTCCTTTTTGTGCGGTCGCGATATTTTATTTACCGGTAAAGTATATTTGTGCATCCGGTTGTACTATCGGAAACGGAAAACGGAGAAAAAATGCCGCAAAAACGCGACCGCCCGCCGTGCGAGATTTTCGAATTCGTTCTCCGTTGTGCGATATCATTTTCACATTTTTTTTATTCCATTTCCTCCTTCTTTCCCTCCCTTATTCCTCGCCTTTCTCTCTTTCTCTTTCTCTCCTTCTTTTTCAATCTTTTAATCAATGAACGTAGTATTAAATTTGTATGTGCATAAGACTTTTTAATAAAAATAAATTTTTTCATCAACGAACCTGGAAAAAAGAAAAAAAAAGAATATTGAATTTATTAACAAAATGAAAAAAATGAAATTTAAAATAAAAAATTGAATGCTTTATTAATTGTATTTTAATTCTTCTAAATCTTTTATTAGTCGTTATCGATCTATATTAATTATATTTTATTATGTCTTTAAAAGATTGAAAGATTTAAAAATCTGTATCACCTTTTATGTTTGTTTATAAGCATTAATACGTTTCATATGAGATACAAGTTTGCAAAAGGTATTCGTATTATTTTTGTGTGGCATCCAGCGTATGTTATGCGACGATTCAATGAGAGGTATCACAAAGGTATTCACGGTATTCGAGACATGTACGTATATAATCGTCGTGCAATGGGTCCTGCTTTCGTAGAGGGACGAGCTCTTCCTCTTTCTAGAGCTAAGAGTTAGAATTCTTTCTCCTCTTGCTCGTAATAAATCCGTTTGTTTGCACGCGATGTCTCTTCCGCGATCCATGAATGTAATTTACTTTACTGGCACGTTATCTTTCGGCGCGAAACCTCATCGGCGTGCATAATTCGTGTCCTCTCGTGTACTTACAGGACCGAATACTGTCGCTTGTAATTCTGCCGTCGAGTTTTCATAGTAAATTCCATTACACGCCCGGGAAGCCCGTTTCATTACGTTGTGCCGGCTTCTAGTTTAAGCCTATGCGGACTATCACAGTTTGCGTGCGCGCGTTATGTCCATGACTATTGATGCGCGTGAGAATACGTATAATTAAAGCCTTTAGAAAAAGAAGAGATAACATAAATGTTTCGTCCATTCGACTAAAAGTTAGCTTTTAAGGAAATTTAGATATTTGATATAGTATAGAATGTATAGAATGTAATTAAAGAATTTCAGAATAATATTACTCGAACATATTAAAATTAAATAAGCCGCTCATTAATCAAATCGAGTAACCACTTTTTGAATATTTTAAAATTTTATCGTCAAGACGCTTGATTGATTCTTACCTTTTTATACTTAAAATAAATTTGTTACGTTTTGTGGAGTTAACCGATTTGATCAATGAGCAGCTCAAATATAAATTTCTTTGGATTATGCAAAATTGTGTGATAAAATTAAAGGACAAATAGAAATTTTATTTAAGAATAATCTATTATAATCTTGTATTCATTCTTTTGCATTGAATTATAATAAGGATTATACAAGATTATAGTTTCATTTCAGCAAATTTCAATTTTTTCATTAATATCTTTTTGATTTTGACTTTTAAATACAAAATAAGATAAATGTGACATGTACCTATATTTGGACATACAATTTATAATTATTAATATCAAATATTTTTTTTATTACATATTATAACGTAATTGTATTTAAAGGATGCAATTAAATTGTAATGTTATATTAAAAATGTAATATTACGTAAAAATGTAATAATGTAATATTATATTAAAAAAAATATTTAAGATTAATAATAATATAAACAAATAAAAATTTTGTGTTTAAACATAATACATGTCTCATTGGAGCATTTATCTTATTACCATATACATATATATATATATAGGAATTATATAAAGTTAATATTGAATGAATTTAATCTTTCTAATTGGTAATCTTTTTCTTTGTGAATATTGAAACAGAAAAATTTAATGTCAAAAATTAAAGAAGATATGTAATAAATTGAATTTCAGACAGTCGAATAAGTAATAAATGAAATTTAATGCTTTTACGTGATTGTTAGGATTTTAAATCCATATTTACACCTCGCATTTTTCAATAAATGTACGTATATACTATTTAATTTATATTATATTTGTACAGAATTTCGAAAGTAAAGCACGCATTTATCGATAAAGTGAGGTGTGAATATGGATTTTAATGTTTAATATAATTGACACAGAAACATTTAATATAAACAATTATACATCGTTTAAATATTCTAATTAAATATCTAAACATCGTATACTTAAGTGGAATTGATGTTCGCGAAAGCATTAATGTTTCGCTCGCTCTTTGGCAGAAAGTATAAGTTTCTGGCTGGTGCACTTTGTAAGTAAAGAGACGGGCTATCGTACGAGGCGCAGAAATTGTAATTTATTGATGCGAAGAACAACCGACTCTCACGGAAGACACAAAAATATAGCATACGCGTACTTTAAGTGGCGAATTCGCTCTATTCTCGCACATTACTCTAATTAAACGACATGAGTAGTAACAGTAACAACAGGAAAGGGGAGGGTAATGTAAATTTACAGAAAGTTCGGGCGTCGCCGCTCTTAAACACTCAGCTCCAATGTCATGCATCAAGCAAAGGAAAGTCGTAAGATAACAGACGCAACCAACTTAATTTAACCCGCATGTACTATCCTCTCGAATTACAACCATTTATACGCATTTATACGAACTACGAAGCCAAATTCGCTATGACTTACATGAATTTCATTTAGTTAAGAATGGCCTAGAATTTCTAAAAGATAATTTCCTATTGTATTATACAGAGTGTTTCATAATTATTGCATTTCCTCTTAAAGATGTATTCTTGAGGTAATTTTAAGACAAAAATTCTAATACAAAAATGTCGAGACTACAATAATTTTTTCAATTATAAGCCAACTTTAAATGCTTATAAGTAAAGAATCATTTTACTTTTACAGCCTCTATTATTATTTCTGGATTATTTTGAACATTCTAAGATCCTTACACGAAAATATCGAGGCTATAATATAATTTTTGAATTAAACTATCTTTAATCAATTACAATTCAAAAACTATTGTATGGTGATTAGAAATATCTAGAGAAACATGATACAGGTCATTTTTATTATTTTAAATACTAAATATTTTAATGGATTCAATATACAATATTTTCAATACAAAATATATTATTAAGTTTATTTGAAATATAGGTATAATGTATAAAAGTATTGTAAAAAGAAATAATTTTTATTATAAAAAGAGAATAAGAGCTAGACAAATTTATAGTAAAATATTCTGAAGCTGCTTATAAAAATAGTGAATGTTATTTTTGACTCATGTTTATTATTTCATTTATGAATAATTATTTTCACAACTCATTTTGTACGATTTTATATGATTTTTCCTGCTTGCAGTTGATGTACATCTTTCGCTTCCCCTTTTTTGCGTCTTTCTATTTTAGCTTTTCGTAGATTACAACCAGTAGCACAAACTTGAACTATTATTAGGCGACGCAGCTCTCCGCTTCTAGATCGTGTTATTTGTTTGACCTCGCTTTCTCGTACATCTTCATGTTTGTGTAGAACGTTTGTGCAGCAGTTATGCGTCTCGCTGGCGTAAAATTCGCAACTACGTGATTATTTTCATGCTAGTATGGGTAGTAATGTTTCGCTACACTGATTTCGATAATAAACATTAGATTCTATTATTTCAACAATTGGATAACGATGACAGACAAGAAACATAAATTGTCAGTTATATTGATTTATAACTTCAAAAAGCTATGTTATTTAATGATCAATTTATGGAATTAAGAAACTTATTTATAATTTAAATTAAAATTTCTTTCTCTTTTATTCTAATTTTTTTGCTGCTATTTTGTTATTCATTTTCATTATTGTTAATCATTTTTGAGAGAAGAGAAAATATTGAAGTTGTTAAAACACACACACGTGCAAACAAGTGGTCTGGCTTCGTAATGTTTTCAATAATTTATTCTGTTATATTTAACGTTTATAACAATTATTTAATGTAAAGAGGAAAAAGAGAAATGTTGTAAAAATATCGAATAGAAGTGGCTTAAATAAACCCTGGAGTATGCGGGCGTTGCCCCGCGTCGTGGAGTATGCGTTTACGTCGGAGGTAACCCAATTTCAACCTGACTGCAACCTTGCCCACGTCGTAGTCAACCCTCGACGACATTTCGTCGCGAAGCCTCTTCCATCTCGGGATTTGGACCGCGTGCAAGCTCGGAAGTGCTCGGCCAACCAGCGACGTAACCAGACGAGATATATTCGAAAACATGCGGCGCTTGACGCTTTTAGCCTCTGGTCTTGACAGCTTCGTTCTGCCTTGAGAACCTGGCGTATTTACATGATTTGGAATCTAATTCGTTTGATCTTAATCAGATTAAATTAGACACTCAACACAACACAAAGCACTAATTTTCATCACTATAAAACATATACACTTGACGAATTCAAATATGAAATACTTCGACTGACACGCGATAGAAAAAAAATCATTCGATTTGCAGAAACGTAAAATAAATTAGTCATCAATTTTCCTTTCCTAATCATTGCGCATTGACCGGTTACGAGGATGAGCACAATAGAAACTATAATACTGACAAAATATGAATTTATTGTAATATTAAAAAATTCGGCTATAGATACAGATCTGAAAATGATTTTGTTGGGTCAAAATAATTATGTAGGATGCTCAAATATGATCATAAAATCATAAGTATCTAGCTAAATTTTTTAGATATTTCATTGTAAAACCATCCCTTTCGTGTACAAGAGAGAACTCGATGATCTCTCTTTTTCATCTCTCTCGTTGCATTCACAGTAAGGAAGCAGGCTGAGTATAAGCAGCACGCCGAGTGCCATCGGGGAAAGCATTAGCGAACGTTAAGCTAAATAAACACTCAGCTGGCGAGGACCAGCGCGGTTTACAACGGTAACGAGCACTGGAGAACGCGGTAGCGGCGGTTTCTTAGTCAATGGCTTTCCACCCACGGAAATTTACCAGGATACATACAACTGCGATCGAGCAGTTCGCGCTAAGAACGGGCATCCGATCGTTTGTCGCGTACTAATAAACACTTTCGGCGTTAAGCTGTCTTGGATTTTGTGTATCTTAAATTATGTATTGTGATTTGCCGGCGGAACGTATTAAAAGAAACGAATTGAGTTAAAAGGTTAATGGATAATTATAGCATCACTTCTATTAACATAGTTACGGAAAATATGCGTTTTTTTCGTTTTTCTTAATCCTTAACTGTCGTCATCCATTGGATCCGTATCAAATTTTTTAATGTCTATCAAAGTCTATTGACATGCTTTAAATAAGAATCAATGTAATACTAATTCTTAGTTTTTATTGTTTTGATAAAAACTAAGTAAATGAGAGTCTAAACATAAAAAAATATAATCACAGTAAAGAATCATTGATCAATCATAGTAGAGAACGTAAGATTATTGTTACAATGATATTTTAAGACATAAAACTTCAACTTTAATAACTTCAGGGATAATAGAAACTGCTAAGACAAAACAATAGTAAGAATAAATGCAAAGCAAGTTTAATTTTGTAATGCAAATAAAATTAAAAGATTACTAATTAATGTTTTCATTTTCTAATAAGAAAAATACATCTTTGAAAAATTTCCTATAAAAAATATGTAAATTATATATATATTAAAGGAATATATTAAAGGGAATTTTTCAAAGGTATTTTTCTCGATAGAAAAGCAAAATTAACTAGCAATCTTCTAATTTTATTTGCATCATCACAAAATTGAATTTGCTTCACGTTTATTCTTATCATTGTTTTATCTTAACATTGTTTTCCATTGCATCATAGCATTGTTTCCTGGAAGTTTTTAAAAATAAAGTGCAATAAAAAAGTCCGTCCTATAGACGTAAAAACTCGGCTCTTTCGACGATTTCCTTTTCTGCATGCGCGTTCGCATTTGAAGTATTTAACCGATTAAAACCTACGAGCATCGCGGGTATGTGGCAAACGCGCGACGCGCAGTGGGAAGCCGCCCAGCGTCGATTGCTTAATCGACGCTGCTCGAGATTAGCGGCCGCCGGCGCTAATGCGCGTCGCTCTCTACACTACGATGCCATTAAGCGCGTACTTAACGCCGTGAGCGAGCAGATAGAGAGAGAATGAAAGCGAGTGGACGGAAGCGAGGCGAGTGCGGTGAACGAACAAGGGACGGAGACGGAGTGCGAGTGCGAGAGACACCCAGGGGAGGGGGGAGGGGGAGGGGTGTACAACAGGATCGGGAAGGGTGGATCGGTTGAAAGCTCTTTTAGCCGGTCTCAGGACGTACGAGAGAATCGAGCGCGGCGTTGTCTCGACAAATCCGTTTAGCACGTTCTCATTCTCGCCTCTCAGTTGCCTCTCGCTTCTCTACGCCCGTGTGAAACTTAACGTCCACCGATGTCGACTGCAGCCGCGAACACGATGTCAAGATTAATACGTATGGATCTTATTAAATAGAACAAAGAGTGAATCGCGTGAACAATTCCGCACGACACGTCCGCACGCACACGACTCGTCTCACTCATCGCGATACGATTGATTTCGATGTAGAAGCGACAACATGATGCGATACACAGAAGTGGATTAGAAACTATTCGGTTCTTAACGATTGCGACAAATAGCATCTCTGAGATTCGAATTGAATTGAATTGATTTGAATAACGTATTTATTTCAAATGCTGTACGGTTTTGCTGAGTATTTAAAAATGTAGCTAGATAGAGATCTGAAAATAATTTGTTGGACAAAATAAATATAATTATAAGGACTCAATGAGTGATGCTGCAATAAATTTCGACATTAATAACCAGCTTGAATATATAATTATTTTAATGATCTAACAAAATTATTTGCAAAAGTAGCTAAATTTTTAGACACTTTTGCAAAATCATACATCATATTGAATATCGTAAAGCAACATTTACTTGTATTTGAGATATCGCATCTAAAACAATATATTATATTACAAATAACTATCTATAAAATATTAATTACAGTTTGTAATTGATAAACAAATGGATCAAGCAGTTTGCAGTGAAAACAAATAATTTCTTCACGCTCGAGTTATTGTATTCGCATTCCTGATCTTGAATATTTTGCACTTGAATATTTTTCTACATTATCCAATCACGGAGAAAACGCGCATTTCTGTTCATCAATTATACAACAAATTAAAAAAGGAGGAAGAGAATCATCCAGATATTAAAAGGAGATTGATCCATACGCGCAATGATTTTTCCATCTGTCACCTCTGTTGCGAGGTGCGAACGAAAAATATCACGTTATCAAATTTTTATAACGTACCATCGATGTCGCAGTACGTGCCTCACGGGCTGACATCGTGTTATCAATTTTACACGCTAACGTGAACACGAGATCGCTGTATTCCCTTGCTCATTTTTTCTTGATTGCGATAACAGAGAGGTATATCAGAGATGAATTGAAAAAAATATGTTTCGAAAACACATATATATACAATAATCAGAAAATATAACAAGTAGAATTATTAAATGATAACTTCTTGGACAGTGCACAGTGTGCAGAAAAAGAGTTGGGTTTTAAATTGATTATTTTCTTTACGATCCAATTTATCCGAAAATTCATCGCCTCCTAGTATCGCCTCGATATGACGCGGGAATATGGATTAACGACTAGTTTGATCGCCAATTAATCTTATATCGTCTCGAGATCGAATAGTGCAACAGAGCCTTTATTGATCTTTTGTTATCACTTTTGTATACAATTCCAAAAAGCCGCAAATACCGCATGGATTACTTTTGGTATATCATATCAATAATTAAATTTATATTAAACTTAATATCTACTTTTCTCAAATAAAAAATATATTAAATTTCATGTAACGGCATATCTAATATTTTGATATCTAAATCTAGATACATATAATTTTTAAACGAATTCGATATGCATTAATCTTATACGATATTGTCCCGAAATCGAATAGTACAGCAAAGTGCTTTTATTGATATTTCGTTATTACTTTCTAAATCTGAATCAGTGGACAGTCACTAATTGGCATATTCAGTGGCATACTTGACATTGATAATCAGTTCAACTAAAAAAGGAAGAATGTTTGAGCATTATATAACTAAAATACTGATATTTGCATGTTAATTTCAATTTTCGAATACCATATTCATTGAATTTATGCACTAAAACAAGGTTAATTAGATCACATAATAAAGATCAGCTAGATCAGGGAATCTCACATTTCATTCACTGATTATCAGTGGCATATTTGGCACTGATAATCAATGATTATTCACTGATTCAGATTTAGAGAATACATATTATGAATTGCTTTTAGTTTTGCTTATGATAATTATATTAAACTTAAAACTTTTTTTACTGAAATATTGAAATAGGTACATTATTCAATATTTTGTTATTCAAATAAATAAATAAATAAATATATAAATATCTTTATACAATATATAATATATATATACACACACACACACACACATATATATATATATATATATATATATATATATATATATATTACTTATTATTTATATACTAATAAGTACTTATATACTACTTACTACTACTACCGACCACTACCTACCTTACTACTTAGTTAGTATACG
>NW_012130087.1:2557284-2561763 GCF_000143395.1 Atta cephalotes
AGTAGTATTTTAGTTTACGTTTATATATATATTAATTAACTTAACTTTTAACTTATATATATATAGTATATATATATATTATTATTATATAATAATAATAATAATATAATATATATATATATATATATATATATACACACACACACACACACATATATATATATATATATATATATATATATATATATATATCTTTCAATTTTTAATATCTAACAAATTACGTTAACTGACACTTTTCATTAACACCGACCGCTCCAACTTCATTTGATATGGCACAGAAAAGCATGTCTTCGCGCGATTCATAATAGTCGCGAAAATTCGTTCTGAAATGTTCGAGCCATTGAATAGGATAATTGGAATGCTTTGCGGAAATGTGTATGCGCCGACATGCACGGTTCATAAGTTTTGCGAGAAACGAGATCGTGTCGCGCGCGCGATTGCGTCGGTTAAATATTTTGCAAGATACAAATAATTGCCAGTCGTACCAGGAAACATAACAGACTCTGGCAATGCATCGCGCGATAATTAAATCTGTGTTTATTTGGTATATACTCGAAATTGCGGGAACAAGATAAATTGTTATAATAGTTAATTCAATGTTTTCAACAGAATGAAATATGCATTCCTATAAGAGAACAGACACTTTTACGTTTTTATTTCTGAATAAATCATATTGATTCAATGCGATAACAGCAAAAACTGTCATATGAATATGCAAACGGGTTTTCATTTAAAATAATAAAGACATAATGAAAATTTTAATAAAAAAAATTTCATTCTTTATTATTTATTACTTTAAATTTGTGTAGTTCAATGAGAAACGGTTTTTTTCTTTTAGGACATCGCACTGTGTAATTAGTGAATTTCGTCGCGAGATCGCACGAAATGAGTTTATACTTACAAAAGCGACAGGCTTCGATCTCGTGATGCGGCTATGTTATAGGAATGGCAGAATTTTTAACGAGAGGTTTAATGGAAATTGCAAACGGAATCGTGAATTAGACTGGGGACGGTATTAATTAATTAATGACGTGACGATGTTGAGGGTGATTTCGATATGATCTCTTAATTAAAAAAAATGTTTCGGTGATTGCTTACGCAGTTTACTGACGGCTGGCTCCTCTGTCCGAAACACGTCCGATCGTAAGGATTTCTTAGCACGTTCCTAGCAAGGCGGTGCTCGCAAGCTGCGCGTTCTCTCGCGTTCTGGGAGGGAAATTAGTTCGCGCACGTGATTCCTCGTGAAGGCACGCACGGTTCTGACGATGCGAGAGACTCCGGAGAATAGCGCGTCTGCGAATCCCCGTTGAAATCAGAGGTTGCAAGCGTATTTCACGACGATGATCGGAGATGATATGGATAAGCGATAGGGTTGGGTAAAAGCTGCCATACCGTTTGCTTAGGATCAGTCGAAGTTTGGAGTGACCTAATAAAATTTAAATCGCCTTTAATCCGCGCGGACGTGACGGAGCCGTCACCTGGATGCTTTAGATCGCTGCTGGTCGGTTATGATTGTTTTCACAAGGACCATACCATATATTTGCACACTTTCTATATTTTCCTCTGTTGAGAGCGGCAATGTTAGAAAAAAAAATTCGACTTAACATATGCAGTAGAACTAATGCATGTGTAATATACGAAGAGATAAAAGCAGATATTTTGTAGACATTATTTCATATGACACAATAATAACTCTATGATCCTATATGAAAATATAAAAATTAACAGTTGTACAATGTACTAAATAATATTATAATACATGTTTTAACAATCAAATTAGATATTTATTGATAATAAAACGCATATTGATAAAAACTGTGTAGAAAAATTCAAAAGTTTTCGTTGCTTTCGTAAGGCCTAGTTCCATCAATACAATATTAACTTTAATATCGGTTCGATCTATTTTTTATCTTTCTCTAATTCTAGAATTAGAAACAAAATAAAGAAGAAATAATTAAACTGAGATTAAAGTTAATCTTACAATTATCACATTGGAATCGGGCCTAAGAGTATCAATAGAAGTTTTCTACCAATAATTATTTTTTTTTATCATTAAAATATGAAAGATTGAAATTATGTTTGTTTATTCATTGTGTATAATATAAATAATAATTAGATATTATTAAAGTTATTTAAATAATATTTCCATAAAAGTAATACTGCGCATCATATAAAACCTTCTATGATTTATGCAAGAACTTTTTGACTTTACTACGTAATATAATATAAATATTTAATATTATAATATAAATATTTTTTTACATTTTATAATTATCTATCACAATATTTTTCAATACTTAAAATTCAATAAAGTTCCTTTAAAACAAACCCTAGTTGAACTTAATATATATATTTGCCAATAATATGATTTTTTTAAAGATACATGTTACATAGTTGTATGTATTATTAAATCTTAAAAGTTACAAGTTAGTTAAGTTATTGCCTGAAAATACAATGATTGCTAGAAATAAAATAGTATTTCATAAATAGCGATTTGATCACGAGACAGCAACGAGACTTGAATGTTTTAATAAATCATTGAAAATTTAACATAATCATGAACGATATCTCATCGTTGTCGTAAAGCAGCCGACTAAAAACTATTAATTCTGGTGGTCCTTTCCAATTTAAGCAAATTATGTGTGTGGATTGGAGAGATTAGAGGTAACAGCGTTCGCTGTATTGTCGTTTACGGAGATAAAGCACGACGTTGGAGCGCGTTTCATAACCGGGTGGTTGTGACGACGCGGAGTCAGTCGGGGGATGACTGTGGGAAAGGGTAGGAAATGGCGAAGAGGATAGTGCGAGATGCGTCGCGAAAGTACTGTCGTATTTGTCTCGCGCGCCATTTTATTGAAATAATTCGGTCGCGAGTATTCCATCGATTTCGCTATCGAGAACTGTGGAAACAATCCTAAACTTTGCGATGGAAGAACGATATCGTTCTCGTTGTCAATCAATCCTAGGCGCGATTTAACAGATATCGAAGATATAGGGGATTCCTTTTTATGCGGCCATACGCATTCACGTGTTACCGTTGAGCTTTCGATTATTATTTTGGATTTATATCTCGAGCAAGGATAATAAATAAATTATTCGACTACGATAAAATTTATTTTATGAAAAATCATAGATATAATAATAGACTACTCCTACGAAGTTGTCATGGTTTAGAAAGAATAAAGTATCTCTCTCTTTCTCTTTTTTTTGTCTCTAAAATATCGAGTTGAAAGGAAATGTTGATGGAATTGAAGATACTGATACTGATATCTAATTCCTTCTAACGGAACACTTTTATTAGAATTAGAGAATACATAATCTCTATCTATTATTATGGGCCATCATACACAAAATGATATAAGCATAGCCTAAGCCTCTGAACTGGTCAATGAGCATCCGACATAAAGACGTATGCATGTACATAAAATGCTCATTGCACCTTTATATTATAATTATGCAGCTTATGTGATGATCCTATCTGTTAAATGCGGTAATATTGTCACACATTTTATCAGTTATTTTCTTTATACTATGCTTTTCTTTCTTCAGATAATTTTATGTTTTTTCCCTGGATAGAATATAATAATAATCTGTTTAATCTAAAATGATTAAAACGGGAAATTTTTTATGTAACATTTAACATTAAAAGACGAGGTGATCTATTTACAGTATATCAATAGATTTAGAAGATATTTATACCAAAAATATCCTAGAAAGTTCCTTTATTGCTAAATTTATTTTAGCAATAAAATGATTGTCAATAAAAAACCGACGATTTATTTAGAACTTTTCTGTTAGATTCCGCTAGATAATTGAAAAATTGGAAATAATTTGATTCAAGTAATAGGAATGAACACATATGATGTAATTATATTTATATGAAATAGTCTCAATCCGCCCGAAGAATTTATTATAGATAGTCAGTAATTATTTCTAAATATATATATATTCAAACAAAATTAATTATTTGGATAATTATTCAAATAAATAATGATACTAAATTATTTGCATAATATCTAATTTTGATTGCCTGATCGCGATGGCTTTCGTGATATGACGAGAGTAATCACGAAAGCTTTGTGATCAACGAACTGCCGTAAACTAACATATTAATTGTCGATGAGCGACAATTAAAGCCTACGTTATGAGCACGCTATCATTTTATGCTCGTTTTCCTTATGCGACACTAATCAAATCTAACGATGATTACGATGACGATCATAATAATCGGCAACAATGATTACGACGACGATGATGACGATGACGATGACGATGACGACGACGACGACGACGACGACGACGACGACGACGACGACGACGACGACGACGACGACGACGACGACGACGACGACGACGACGACGACGACGACGACGACGACGACGACGACGACGACGACGACGACGACGACGACGACGACGACGACGACGACGACGACGACGACGACGACGACGACGACGACGACGACGACGACGACGACG
>NW_012130087.1:2562310-2576295 GCF_000143395.1 Atta cephalotes
ACGACGACGACGACGACGAGACGACACGAGACGACGACGACGACGACGACGACGACGACGACGACGACGACGACGACGACGACGACGACGACGACGACGACGACGACGACGACGACGACGACGACGACGACGACGACGACGACGACGACGACGACGACGACGACGACGACGACGACGACGACGACGACGACGACGATGATGACGACGACGACGACGACGACGCCGACAGTGGCGGTGCAAAGTGCACTCGGCTAAAGTGGACGTGGATGGGTAGCCAGCACCAAAATTAACGACCCAAGATCCATAAAGGTCCTGAGACCAGCACTAACGGCCGACCCGTGGAAATAATGCAGCTGGATGGTGCGCCGGCTTGTGATCCAAAATTTATGCGGTTAGACCGATCTAAATCACGATTTATAACACTGAGAGAGCCCTGGACCTTTTCGCCCCTACGACTTTTCTCGCATCTTTCTCGATTTATTCTGGGCACTGTATACATATACACATGTCATCGACTCTGACCTGAATGATTATTCTCTGTTCATCAAATAATCAACTTGCTCGACAGTTCTTACAGAAAGTTCGTCTTCAACTAACTCTTGATAAAGTTCTTTTTTTTTCAATTCGGCTGTCCGCCTACCACTTTTATTCCATTTGGACACGATTGATTTAAAACTTGAAATCGTTGAAATACGCTCGAACAACTTCGGAAATAAAACATACAGAAACATGTTCGAATTTTCTACCTTCATTCCAATCTTATGCTCTTCAAGCTTTTCGCTTTTCTTGTTACATTTTCAGAAATCTTTCGAGCTTTCCAGAGTTTTTTCTCTTTCTTCTTTTCTAATTTGTTATTTCATGTGTATTATTAATCCTTCTCATTTTTCTAAATATTACGTACAATTAATTTTTTCCTGTATCCAATTGTATCATTCTTCGAACTTAAAGACATTTAAAAACTATTTGAAAAAAATATATTCTAATATATTAATATAATTAGCTTAATTAAGTACATTAAATATTAAAATAAAAAGATAAATTATAAAATTCTATTAATTTAATAAATTTTTCTAGTAAAAAAGATTTTACCAGAAATTTTTTATCTTAATTTCTTATATAGAAACAATTGCTCTGATTTTTCTATTTACTTCCTTTTATGAATACAGATCGATTGATTATCAATAACACCATATTTTTTAAGAATGCCAGTTGTACGATCTGAATACGAAATTAATTAGAGATCGTTCGAATTTCTTTCTTTTCGCTCTATCAAACATCCTTAATCGAGATATCGACATTCAACCCCGATTAGATCCACGTTACGTTTGATTCGTTCATCCGAATGTAAAGAGCGAATATATCACGAACTCGAGTCTGAAATTTAATTAGCATGAGTGGCAATTTGCTACTACTGACTGCGAGAAAATTGAGATCACGTTATCGCGATTGTTCAATGAAAAAACAAATTATTCTCTTCTACCTGCTCAAGTAGACATTGCCAGCCAGTAATTATGTCAAAATGCGGAATTGTATGTGGCCTTCGACTAAGTAGCCAGCAAAGAAAAAGAGAATATCAAACGAATGTAGGAGAGCCGGAGTTCGTTGGCGCAAGTTGGCATTGCATCTCATTTATGTACTTATGGCAAGAAAAACAATGGAAAAATTACCGTAAAATATCTCTAACGTAAATACTTTTCTGTAAGTTTCATTTAAATCAAACAAGTTACAATAAAAGAGAAAATTTGATTCAACAAGAGGCAAGTAAATTTTTAAGCGCGTTTCATAATTTCGTATAATATTTATTAATAGTATTCTATTGCTTGAGAAAGTAAATCTAAGTAACGTATCATTAATTAAAAAAAAATTTTCGTTGCCGCACGATATAATATTTTAAGTAACAGTTATTTGTTATATTTAAATGATTATAATCAGATGTATATAGAGATGGATTGATTCATATTTAAGGAAAGATTAGCTAGATTTGCTACCATGCATGTAAACATTTAATTACAACTCAAACTCTGACAAAACGTTTTATATTTTTATATTAAAATAAACTACAATTAAAATAATTTATATTTGTTTTTCTATAACAACATTTTGTTATTTGATCATTACAAAATAACTTTAAAAAATATAATATTTACCAAGAAGTACATGTCTGCGGTCAGTTTTTTATTTCTATTACGTTTTCATTAATTTAATATAGAGTTTGTCATAGAGGCAATTTATACCGTGATATCAATTTACACCACTATCGGGGCACAATGCAGCACGTTTCATTTATTAAAAAAAAAAATCTATATAGTATATAGAACAATTCCTAGCATAAAAACATGGGAAAGGTTCTGTCTGTTAGTTTTACATTTTAATCATAATAGTACATACATTTTTCAAAAGTACAATTTTTTAAATCATAACATAATTAGCCGTTTAAAAAGTCTGATATCATGATTGTGAAAACTATGCCAACAAGCCCCGGTTTTCAAGGATTTGATTCAAGGATCCTATATGGAAACAAATCCTTGAATCAAAATTTTCGATACTTGCATTGCACTTCGTATGCAAGTAGTATATACTATTAGAAAGGATTGTTGTCGTGTGAAAGACAAGAAAACGGGCAAAGGACACAATAAAGATGAAGGAATCGTCGAAGGGTTGCGCTCGATTTGAAACAACAAGCAATGTTGTTTGCGAAAATATACGTATGAAAAATACGTAACAAAGATAAATATGGTAGTGATGGTGTGGCGGCGACACTTTTGCCTTAGGCGACAATTTTGGTTTTTGTCGATGCCTAAAATTAAATCTCCTTGGAGATCCGGTTGTTTTTTCTCCATGGCGAATAAGCAGGCATCTCTCAGGAGAAATGTTTGCTCTTCGGCGCCAATGGAAATTTTTACGAGACCGGAGAAGCAGGAAGCAGACATGGGAGAAGATTTTTTGCGCGCACAAAATCTTCGAGTGACAAGCAAGTAGAAATGTCTGGCAATAATCAGACGGTGCGTCAGGAAAACTGGTTCTTCCATGATGGTCGATTAAATTACTGTTCATCACTTGAAATAAACATGATAGACAGTATTTCGTATTTCTTGTATGACTATCAAATACTTCGAAATGGGAAATATTGAATTCTGAATTTGTAATATTGAAAAAAACTTGCACAAATGCAATGCATTATTAATTTATCAGTTTGCCAGAAATAACATTTTTATATAAGTTCTTTGATTAGTCATAAAAATATAATCAGCATTTTTCAATAATTTATAAGAATAATATTTTTTTAAGAGAAAGGAATCTGAAATAAATAGGATAAAGTCATTTTTTTCTTTAAAAAATATTTTTTCGTAACAGCTCATTAAATTAGAGAATTTAATATTAATAGTTTCAATAATACCAGGAAATGATGTATAGATAAAAATTTAGAAATTTTTCTAAATAGAAACATGATATCAATTCACCATATACATATCTTAATAAATTAAAAATTAAATTATAATTAATATTTTAATATAACTATTAATTAATATTAATTAATATTTTAATAAATTATAAATTAAAGATATGCATAAATTATATTTTAATTTGAGGTTTCATAATTTAAGATTTTATTTTTAAAAAGATGTACTTACATATATTGTACTTTAATAAAAATATCTCTTTGTAATATATTTTATCAAAAATTTCGTGATATAAATATTGTTAGCGCGATGTTATCCCAAAAATTCTAAAATTAAAGTAGAAGCATCCGAAAGCGAATATCCTAAGTGAAATTTCAAGGATTATCTCAGACATGTTAGTTATCATCGTTAATCGCGTGTAGTGCCGCGGTTTCTGGTGGATACCTACGACGATTATATCGTAACGATGGCGTTTCAACGTCGTCTGCTTGGCGTGCCCGAAAGGCATTTCTAATTTAAACGTTGCCGAGACGCGGTAGAACAGGAAAAGACTTATCGTGCGACTTCGGCTTTAAGGGCGCGTTCACACTGCGACGAGCGACACAGTGCAGCAGTAACTCCCGTAAACGTCGGGCAAGGAAAGTAACAAAACTTTTCGCGGAGTGTCACAATGAAACAAAATAAGAAACTCGAGTATACCAGTAACCCCTGGCATACAAACTCCTGACTGTTCTTAAACCCTTCTCCCTACTTCTTTCTTCCATAGTCTTCTCACTTTGTTTTGTCTCGCGGCACAGTGCGCGCATTTTCTTATGAACTGCAGTTACATGTCAACTTCTTTGACTACCAACGTCTCGGTAGATTGTAAACCGATGCGCTTCTTCAAGCTGAGAAAAAAGTCAATTGGAAAACGTTCGTTTTTCTCAGCACATTATATGTGTCGCTTTTCGGGATGAACAATTTCTCCTAAGAATCATAATTAAAAAAAATGATCGATCATATATTAAGTTTGTGAATCTTTATGGGACATTGTTCGTTAGTCGGGCTAACTAAATTGCCAAGAATTCGAAATGGATTAAAATTATCAATTGCAGTCTGTCACGTACTATACTGCATTCATGTGTCGCAATGATAAAATATTTTAAATAAATTTATACATGATATATAATAAAAAGACGTTCTAGTATATTTTTGATGCAAATTAAAAATACGCAGAAGCAAAAATATAAGAATAGAAACAAAACATTGAAAGTAATATCTATAGAGAAGTTCTTATCGATTTTACGTCGTGCTCGGGAACGAGGAATCTAGGGGTTAAAGATGAGCAAGCGTCCTCGTAGTAACTTGGGGAGATCCGGTTACTCCGCGTGCGAGAAATCTCCCTCTGTTTATTTTCTCTCAGTAACGTTCCAATATCGATACTCCGCCTCGAACCGTAGACGCGAATACTATCGATACCGCGCGTGTCGGCGACAAAGTATCGGCAAACATTCCATCGGTAATTCAATATCCTCGTTGCGAGGATACAGAATGGCCCAGAACTATAACACGCCCTTTCATCTCTAGATTCTATTTTAAATTTAAAATCGATTTTTCTCTATGCAAAACTCCATTCCGACATTAAATAATTGAACAATTAGTCCTTAAATTCTTTTTTGTATAAAGCCCATTAAAAAAATTAAATATAAAATACGTTTTTTTAAATTAAAAAGCTTTACCATTTATTAAACTATTAATACACAGCTCATTTTTTTTAATGTATTTTTTGATTCCTATGGTTGAAAGATAAACGATATTTCTAAAGCATCATAAATGAACAATATTTTATAAATAAGGGAGACCGTGGATGTTGATATATTTATAATTGCAAAATAACAAACGATAATATTTCATTAAAAAAATAGTATTTTCACAAAAACATTGTCATGATGCAATGAGTTATTTCCGATTGAATAGCGCTTTTTCAGAAATAGAAAATATTCTCAGTGTCTAATAGTCAGAAATAAAATAAATTAGTAACATATTAAATGTTATATTTATCACTTTGTTTATCACTTTGTTTATTATATCACAATTTCAACTATTTTTTTAGAAACTTTATCTTTTAATAACTTATAAAATTACATTCAGTCTTGAAATACATTTTTTGCTTAAGTAAAGTTAAAAAATATGTAAAAATATGTAAATATGGCAAGCCGAAAGTAGTTGTTGTGACAGGGTTTATTGTTATAACTGTTTTTACTTCATTATAAATTAATTTTAACATATATATAATCTCAGTAGTAGAATTTTAATCTTATGTAATATTTCATGTAATATTTAACGTCTTTTATTACATATCTATAATAATTACATATTATATACATATTATCTGAAAATTATTAATAAAGTTATGTTATGCACATTTTTCTTTAATTATTTTCTTTAATTAAAGAAAATATATTTTCTTTAATTATATTATATTGTGAAATTTGAATCTGTAACAATTGATTCCAGTAACTGTAACAATCAATCATGCACATTGGGCCTTATTGCAAGTATCATCATCTTATATTTTTCATTAATACAATAAAGATAATCATATCATTAAATTATAAAAATAATTTCTGTATTGATAATTCAAGTATATAGTTATTGAAAAATTCCCTTGCGATTTATATTTCATTTATTATATTATTTTATGGGTTTAGTTATGGGTAAAAAAATCATTAAAAAAAATTGTATCAACTACCTCGGTCTTCCCTAAATTTTTGCTATATATCTTGAATTTCTTTTTTAATAAAAGGATCATCCGAAAAACACACATTATCTCTTAATATATACCTTTGAATTATTCGTGTCTTGCGCATTTCTTTTCTTTGATTTATATACAACAATATTACAATTGTATATAACAATTTATATACAATTTATTATAAATATATTTTCTAAAGATGTCAAAATATACGTAAAAATTGCTTAATAATTTTTATATTTGTAAAAGTGATGAAAATTAATTCAGGACACAAAAGATCTATCGTATATAGTAAGAGTGTCAAAAACTGAGGTGTATTGATATTATTTACTTTTTTGCTAATATCATAAATACTCGCTTTTGAAGGAAAGAAGTATCCAAGAGCAAAGCATCGTGAATAATAAATTATTGATTGTTTCACGTTAACGTTTTTATTTGCATAAAAAAACGGAAGTAAAAAAAAGCAATTTAAAATCACTTGCATAATTGCATAGCGAATTGATCAATTATCGATGTATACTCGTAATAAAACAGAACTTTAGAGCAACTTTAGAGCAAGATAACAATGATCAGGGATGAACTTTTTCGCTCTTCCTTGATTCCTTTGCTTCTTATTTGCACGATTATACGATTATGGAAAGCGAGCACATGGAGGAGTGAAGTTACGCCCTATCCGCGAGACGATAAGTGGCGTCTGTTGCTTGTAAAACTCGTTCGGCTAGAAGTAACGTCTTATGAAACGGGAGAAGTTACGAATGGAAAAGCGAAGATGGAGAATAGGCAGAGGTAGAACGAGAAGGGCGGAGGTAGAAAAGGGAAACAGGAGAGGAGGAGAGACTTTAGACGACTCTCGCGTTTCGCCGCTATGCGTCCAAACTAAATATGTTGGATACGCATTTGTGCGTTTTGTTAACGCAACTTGACACCTCCGGCCAAGTCGCCATGCACAAAGTGCCGTAGAAATTACTGCCACCGGGCGTTTCTCTTCATCGTCATCTGAACATTCTTGCCTTTCTCTCTCTTCCATTTCGTTCGTCTCTTTTGAGAGAGAAAGAAGACTGCGACGAATACTGTAGCGATTTGTCAACCACGTTAATTAGTATTCATCATGACACTATAAAAAGTAGACAAATCAAATCAAACGGTTACAACGGGGGAGGAGGAAAGCGCGTTAGAAAGAGAAACGTAACGGAATCGTAGCTGAAATGCTTGACAAAGTGCTCGTTCAATTAATACCGGTTCTCAAGTTCGTTATACACTTCTCTCTTAAGAAAATTCTTGACATTATCGATACCAATTCCATCTAATTAACGTTTATTATGCACTTCTGAAATAACAATTGAATATTATACCATGATAATATTAATAATTGTTTGAATTATACATTGAATTTAATTTATTGCTATCAAGTTTAATTAATTATTGACATAAAATAAATAAATAAGAAATAATTTGGAAGTATAATTTGAAAGATTCAAAAATCAGAAAGAAATAAAGACATGTCGAAATGTATTTAAAAGAATATCGTTAAAAAGAAAATCAACAGAACAAACATTTAAGAGAACTAAAATTTAGAATTTAAGATTAGTTATACAATATGTAATTTCATAAATTGAAAAATATATTAATAATCTCTACGACACATCTTTTCATTATAGAAAACTCTAAAATACGTCAAAAGAAATCCATCTCTGAAATTCTAGTATTTTTGGAGAGCTCTGTATAAGAGGACGCAAAGGAGGATAGTCGTCCAGAGGGGTCGGCATCGACGGAGTGTTTGCCTAGCCGGGGCACAAACCCCGTAAATAGAATCCCATTAAAGCCTTGACGCGTTACCTCTCGTCCTCCTCCGCAGATATATACAACTGTAGATATATGCGTGTGCGCCGCACGCATACACGAATGCAGTACAGACGAGCATGCGACACACCGACCTCTTGTGTACTCGCACAAGACATCTTGCAAAACGAGACGAGGAAAGTCACGACTGAATAGCGCAAGCGGGTGCAGTAACGATGTTTGTGTGTACGATGGGAACGTCAAGCATTCACCGTGCTTCTAATCTCTCTCGTTTTACTTTTTACCGTCTCTACGGTAGCCAGTGGTCGGTACACGTGGCCACCATGGGGACGATAAACTGTAAAGACATGGAAAGGAAAGATTGCACGACATGGACGATGTTCCCAAAAATAATTTTCACAATTTTTCTCTGTGACATTTTCGAAAGAAAACTCTGATTCTCCTGAGAGATCATGAAAACGTTAAACTAATCGGACACAAAAGAATTTTTTTCATTTTAGATGGTATAGGTATGTAAGTTATGTACACCACATCTGCGTACAATTTTGGTGAAGTATCTAAACTTTAGCTAAACAGACCTGTAAAATAATATTGTTTAGATTATCAAAATATTTATGTAGAATGCAGTTTATATATAAACTAGTTGTTAGAATATCAAGACTTTATACAATATTGCTCATCATGTTTGAGATTTTGTGATTATTCTGATGATCCAATAAAACTTTTTCAGATTTGTATCTAAATCTTTAGATACTTCAGCAAAATCATTCTTTTCATTAATAGAAAGTGCGTAGATGTGGTTACAGGCATTGCGACATCTTGTCTTTAACCGTGAAATGTTTTCAAGAAATTAAATTAAATAAATTTGAATCAAGAGCTAAGTCTTCAAGAAAATCACATTGATTTTACATGAGTGAAAATATCTTATGTTCTTATACCGTATTTTAGGCGATCTTTACGCTTCTTTGGTTACTGCCTAGCCAGCAATTTCGTCCATTATGCGCCAACCGTCTCTCCGCATCTCTCGTCGATCTTTTTCCGTCCACATCGTCTCGCTCCTTCCTCATTCTCTCGCGCTTCTCGCTCGTCTATCTTCGCTCGCGGGCGGTCTGTCGGCGTTTCCTTTCTTCATTCGTACGTCGAAGCTTGCTTCCGCCCTCACAATACACTCCCGCGTGACTTTGGTATTGCAGTACGTGCACATTATCGAGAAGCTAAGTCAGATCTCTCTCTTGCTACTTACTTGCACTTGGTCGACATTGTCTTCGCTGGAATTGATAGATCGACTGCAAAATCCGCGAGTGATGCGACGCCGCGAGCCGACTTGTTTTCTCGCGAGATGCCCCGTCGAGGACGTTTCCCGAGAGAGATCCCGTGATTCTCATTAATCGCCAGCGAAGAAAAGTTAGTTTGCTGATATTTTCGCATTCCGATATTTTTTTCTTATATTAGACCAGTTAAGTTTCAATTACTTATTTGCGGGAAGGAAGAAAGGGGATTAACTTGTTAGAACTATTATTCTCGTAGATTAGATTCAGATTAATGAAATTTAATGCGATTAATATCATCATACAATATGCTTCGGTGATCGAATTGAATTTGAAAGTCACACAGTTAGATACCAAAGGAGCATTCCTTGAGTTATTTGATTATTTTTAATTTCCAATGTATCTCAAAGTGTAAATCAATCCATTTCCGTGATTAGTTTCAAAGTAAATATCATTTATATTACATATGCATTTAATAAATATAATAGACTAAATTTAAGTCAAATTTAATACATTTTCATGAATTAAATTGTTTAATTCTATTGTTTTAGTCAAATTAACAATATTCTTTAGAAATAATGGCGATCTATAAACATGATTAAAAATAACTCAAATTGGATATATAAATTGGATATAATTATAAATTAAAGTGCAGATTTGAATCTTGGTTGAAGTGATATTTTTCGCAATAAATTATTTATTATTATAGTATTTTAAAAATGCTATTATGCATCTGTAATATCGCTTGTGCAATTTAATTTGTGATATGACATACTCCAGTTTCACTCCAGAACTGTGTTTAAAAACCGAAAATCGATATGCAGTTTGCTTAAATTGGAAATTGTAAAAAAAAAACACAATATTGTTAGGCAAGATTCTCCTTGATTGAATATAGTACTTTTTCATTCATTTACAGTAATAAAAATTACATTTACATGAAAGTTGCAGTTATTTAAAACCGCACTCAAATTTTTAACAATCAATTTGAGCGTCCTATGTATATGTACTTTAATATATTTTAATATAGTACTTTGTTAGTCCATAAAAATTATTTTCAAAGATATAAAAAGATTTATATTGTATTTAATTAAATTTTTAGATACTTCAGCAAAATCATTTTTCTCATATAAGACATTATAAATTTAAAAAACGAAACTATATCTCGCATAATTTAAAATTAGAAAGCATGTATGTATTATATTGCATTGTTCACTTCATGTGTTAATTACGTTGTAATTTCTTACTTAAAAGCTGACGAGAATGTCAAATGCTATGTTATTTCGTGTGATAATTATAATATCTCTTTGAAACGCAAAGCAGAAAGTCCGTCGCACATTTATTCAACCGAAATTCTCGTTAATTAAGAGTATCGTTGCCGTCTGCACTGTAAATTTGCGCGTTTAACTTCCACCATAAATACAGTTAGATTCTTTCCGGGAAAGATAGATGTTCCAGACTCGCCAATTTCGGTAATAATAATCGCAAATAACGATGCCTAGCCGCAGTAACCGCGATTCATTTAACCGTAATGGACTGCAAATTCCACGACAACGTGCTGCACTGACTCTCAACACCGTCGTATCCGTACAGATGAGTTGCAGGAAGTACAATTTAAGTCTGATTAGCCATAAGGAGTCCGGACTGCTCTAAGAAGCCCGCGAACTCTCCGCGTTCGTATATCCTCTCGAATTCTCCAAACTGAACATAAATAGCAGTTAAGAGCGAAACTACGTTAAGCGAAGACTCCTCGCTAACGAGGATGTTATCTTTCGCACATGAACTCGGTCGGTTTTGGCCCGGCTCAACTGAAACTGTAATTAAAGCTCCACTTAGCGAACGACATTTATCATTTAAATCTTAATTTTTCTAGGTACTCTCTCTTGGCAGAATTTTCTCTTTATAATTACTACTATCTCATGATTTCTACATTTGTTAATGAAAGTGACGTTTTACCTTTCGCTTATCTGAATGAAATCGATAGCGGTTGTTGCAAAATTTAAAATTGATAAAAGAGTTCTCTATTTTTCACATAAATAATTAAAACGTTTAAGTAATGTCTAAAAACTTCACTCATGTTCTGCAAATCATTAAAAAACAATCAAAGATATTTTAAATAATTTGGAATCATCATCAGTTTTTCTTTAAAAAAAATTGAATAATCCTTTTATAAGTTCCCAATATCCCATAACAATTGTTTAATATAATTTTAGTAATCTTAAATTCACATTTTATTAAAGTTAAATATATAATTGAAACCAAATTAAGAATTAAAATTTTTGTAACGAAAGTGATTTGCAAAAAAAATTTTTATTTTATATCGCTCTCTTGTAGCATAAATAATAAAGAATTTATAAATTGTTCTTTTCGATAGTATCTAAAAATATAATATTAGTGGAGTCTTTTATTTCGCTGACGTAATAAATGCAATTAGCGCCATTGTTTTAAAAATTGTTTGTTGTGTAGATGAAAGTAAATGTACCAAAGGAAAACTTTATCTCTATATACGGTACGGAATGAATCATTCGCACGATGGAAATGCTCGTTAGGTCCAAAAAAAGATTACGGTTTTTCCTCTTCTCGTTTCGTTCTCATGAGACAAACGAAATTTATTTGGCTGAAGAAGATTCAACGGCAGAAGAACGTACTTTATTCTACGTACTTTATTCTCTCGCACGTTCCACTTTTCCACCTGTTATGGCATCGCGAAAAAGAAGTGGCCGATGCCGGTGGTCACGTGCCATCTATGGGGGCTTAATAAAGAGAACCGCGGTGGATCCTTGCCATTGTAAAAAAGATGTGGCTATAAGGTACTCGGCTAACCAGCATTCCGTTAGTTTCGCGATCGTTTTATCATTTTCTCTTCGCAAACAGTCAGTCGAACTTCTATTCTCTCTGTTTCGTTCTTTTCCCATTCTGTTTTCCTTTTTCTTTTTTTCTTTAATCACCATCGACGTCGTCACGAAAGGACACAACAAAGTTCGCAATAGAGTCAAAGTTGCACTCGTAAAAACCACCAGTGCTCGGCGAAAAGATAAAAACATTATTTCTCATCACGATTACCCTTCCGAGGAATAGCCCTGTTACGAACAGTCGTCGTATAATCTAACAGTAAAACGCGGTCTTTTATTGTGAAAAGAATTCGAGTTTTAATGGATACATGACGCTCTAAATGGGTGAAATGTATATTGTTAATATTGTTTTTCACAGCAAAAGCTATTTGCCTTATAGATGAGTAAAAATAAATCATTTCGTTAATAATGTTATTGTAAAAAAAGATCTTCACAAATAAGCGAATTATTTTTTTTCATTTTTTTCTTTTTTTCATAAGAATAAAACTCGAAATATGAAATAAAAGTCTAAATTCTATTCTCAACAAAGACTTAGAATGATGATTATGAAATGATGCATTTTTTTGCATACACATATTTTTCCAATAATTAATTTTTCTTTCAAACTATCAAACAACAATAATATATTAGAAATTTTTAGTATTGATGCCATCAATACTAGAAATTTAAAATGTCTATTTCGATCGAAACTGGATCTTCATTGTTTTAAATAATTCAATCTTGAATTACTAATTTACACTATATATGTACTTGCATATATACCGTATTGTAATTTTTTCGAATTGCGCCGAATTGTTTTTCCGAACTTATAAATGCAATTAAAACTTCCCTAGTAATCGCGAAATAAATTGACAAGCAATTTTAATAATTTGATGCTACTATCTAGCATTTTATTATAAAGATGTTAATATTATAATAAAGATGTTGAAACTGTTAATAATATACCATATACATATTATTAATGGTGGATAATATACCACATTGATTTTATATGTATATATATATATATAATATGTATATAGTAAATGTATTATAATAATTTTTACAATTTTTTTTTCGACTTAATTTGAAAGCTATACGAAAAGAATGATTTTGCTGAAGTACTCGTATCTAAACATTTAGCTAAATCTAAAAATAATTTTATTGGATTATTATCAAAAATAATTACGTGAAAATTTCAAGCATGACGAACAGTACCTATCTGCAAAAAGTTTTAATATTTTAATTTGAATTTTGACAATCAGTTTGAGCGTATATAATTATTTTATGGTCCAACAACATTATATTTTTAGATTTTGCATTTATTTTTATTACAAATTTGAGATATTTCAGCAAAATTATTCTTTCCGTGTATTGTATATAGAAGCCGACGGAAACATTTACGAAGCTTGAGATTTGTGAACTCGAAATCTCTTGTTTTCAAATGTAGCACTCAGTGTGCTATGCTATCGATACTCCACTATTGTAATTATTCCGGCCATGTATATTTTTAAAACAGCTTTTCTTTATTTTCCTACAGTATATAACGTAATATTTTTACATCAAATATTAGACATCCTCCTGTTTTACATTTTACGGAAAACAGATTCGTTCGAGGTAGTCTATGTCTCGGATTTATCGTTATAAACTGAATATTCTAACGCTTGATATTTCTCATTCTACTTTCTCTCAATCGTTCACACGCGATTTTCCCGCACGATTTCATCGCGTATGTCCAATTTCATCTACGACGCGGCGGATTACACGGGACATCGATAACCGAGTCGAAATAAGAAGAGGAGCGTCTGCCACGATAAATTCGCCGGATTAAGGGAAGCGCCTCGTTATCGGCAAGCAGCGGAATCCCGACGAACATGTTCGACGCGCCTTATTCCGAGTCTCGTTCTCTTTCTTTCTCTCTCTCTCTCGCTCTCTCTCTCTCTCTCTCTCTCTC
>NW_012130087.1:2577704-2584836 GCF_000143395.1 Atta cephalotes
ATATATATATATATATATATATATATATATATATATATGTATACGCACACATACACATACATATATATATATATAATGTAGTAATTGTTTATATGATAGCTCGTTTACTAATTTATAATAAAAGAAAGATGACCGCTTGAATTTGATTATAAAATTATGTAACATCTAATTATTTTTTCTTATAAGGCAAAAATAAAAATTTTCGTACAATTATAATGAAATAATAATCACGTAATTTCTTCTTTTCGACGTGAGATGGTAAGACTAATTCAATGGAATTCACAATTCAAAACGATGAAAAGTTAATAGTGGAAAGTTCACTGAGTGGTGGATCTCAGTCCAAGTAACGGAGATAACATGGTGACCTCTTTGGAACTTGTTCGCGAGTTCAAATCTTTTCACCCGGCCGATCGTCGTTTCGCTAATTACCGGAACGGCTTAATTAGCGCGTTCGCTCGCGATCAATTAATTACAGCTAACGTGAGGCCCCCGTTTTCATGGAATATGTCCTCTTCCTTCTGTCATAAAAATTAAAGATTTAATCGTAACTGACGCGAAGCACATTTTTTCTGCGAGCTAATTGAAAATCGTGGAAAGCTGTACCGTGGAGACATTTCTGCAATAACATCGTGACAACGTGCAAGAATCGGCGAGAAATGCGGATTTCCACAGCATCTCATGGCAGAAAATATGGGCAGCTGGTCAAAGCTTTCATACTTAATGAATTGTAAACAGCTAATGATGTGCTCGCTTTATCTTCTTTTTCCTTTTCTTTCTCTTCTTCCTTCTTCTCTTTTTTTTTTACAACAAATGAGTCCGCGTGAGCACGAAGTCTTCGATGTCATAGTGCCCAGAAAATAAATGGAAAGCTTCGCGCAAAGAATGGTGTGCGCTCTCGACTGTATCGATGATAAGATTCCGCATGCGCGTAAAGAAATCGCAAATGAACTCTACGTTCCACTGTTGTTGAATAACAGCAATTATCCGCCTTCTGAGGTAACTGCGTTGTATGAAATACGATCGTGTTAACTCGTATCATCTGTCTTTATAATCTTCAATATATCATGAAAATGTATCCTTCTTTCGAAAACGCCGTCGACATCACTGACGTGGGCGTATCGGAATTCTATTCGTCATCGTCTCGCAACAGAATCAGAATGTTAGACGATCGGACTAATGGCTGTTTAACGGTATATCCTTACTTAAATCGCATAAATATTCATTATACGATTTAAAGTCAAATAGTGGAGTTCTTTTTAAATAAAGAATTCTAATAATTAACAGATAATCGTTGATCTTTATTTCTTAGATGTTCGTAGTTCCCTTTTATATTTTTCGCTTTGAATGGGCCAAGTATTAAAAGCAGTACTCTAAAGTGTTACTTCAAAAACTATTGATTTACTCAAGCCTGACCTTCTTCTCTCGTTGATAAAATCAATAATTGGTTTTTTTTAATAGCGCAAAATCATTAATCCACTTTCACCATTTGTTATTGAGAGAAAACAGCATTATGAATTCATATCTCGAAAACAATGAGTACGACCATAATTACGAAATACTTCATTAACAAATATAACGAGTTTGTCATAAATAATAATTATGCGCTACTGTGTGAATCTACCAATGCTAATTATTGATTTCGTCCACTGACACGTTCGAAGTGAATTCCCACGAGTTTATTGAACAAACATGTTATCATATAACATAATGTTCAATATATTTTTCATCAATTTTCATCAATCAACTTTATTAAGTTTTGACTGACCCAATTTTTTTCAATGAAAATTTCCATTAAAGAATACTTTTTGTAACTCTAAAAATCTTGATAAATTGCAAGTTTGACTTCTATTAAGGTAACGATCATTTATGTCCAAAGAGAAACATGATTTATGTAAATCGTCTACGTTTTTCAAGTCTCGATTTCCTTAAAATTTTCAATCTCAAATATATAAATAGGTTTTTAATTACATCTTGTGTTTTCAATATATTAAAAGGATTGTGTATGGATACACTGTAAATGTGTATCCAGGTAATTCCACTCAATTTCACTTTTATTTTATATTGAAAAAGACCACGCAATTTTATGTTCTTGATTGTGTAGCTCTGATGAAATTCCATGTGTTACAATATTTAAAAAATATCCGTATATGGTAATCGACTCTATAAAGGAAATCAGCCGATGAGACATAACAGAAATATTACAACTCAATCCGATAACTTCATCAAATAGTAATAATCCCGAGAGCGAAAAAAGCTACGGGCTGCGGTTTTTGAAGCTCGAACGAAGGAGTAGCTGTCAAGTTGGGGATAGAAGCAATAAAAAGAATAAAGAGGGAGCAGGTTTACATTTATAAATATATATATAAGATACACGTATAAGATATTCTAAAAACTATCGTCGATATTCCACAGACGGTTAACAAAGCTCCATACTATAAGGTATAAATTAAAAAGAATATTTGTTTTTTATTACACATAGTATCAATAATTTTGATTTGTAAATCATTGAACGCTTTAATAAATTTTTAAAAATTAAACTTTATTCGCAAATAATGAAATACAAATAAATAATAGGATTTCCATTTAGATTTCGTTATTTGCGAATCTTACTCTCAATCTAATTTAAATTAATTTTCAGTGAACTTTTTTAGTGATTAAAATTTTACTTTTTGTTGTCACAATTTGAGATCGAATGATGAAAATTATTCAATGCGTCTTGAAAAGTGTTAGCAAAAGCTACTTTTTTCGAGAAAATTTTATGAAGAAAATATCAATTCCAAGTAAAATTATATTTCAAAGCAGGAAGAGTTGCGGAACACCTTGTATACGTCACTGTTCGATTGCCGTACGCGAAATCGCTGGCAGTTCGCCAATTTTTGGGGCGATAGGACTCTTCACGTACGATAAGTACGCTCGCGTTTCAGCAGCGCCAATGAAAATTCGAGCAGTCACTATTATCCGCGGTTCGCAAATCACGGGCATCCGGATAAAGATAGCGTGTGGCACGACATTTAAGCATTCGCGAGTGCCTGCGCGAATGGCTTCATTTTGCCATCATTTTTCGTCAGGCCACACCAACCGCGGATTAAACCTGGAAATGAACGCTGACTCGTCGGCAACTTTGTAAATGCGTCCGTGAATACCGAACAATAATCTGCGGTCGCTTAGTGCAGAATTAAAAAATTTCAACGCATCTCAGTGCACTGCTAGTTACCTAAATACACACAGAAAAAAGAATGGCATTTTATTTTCCCGTAGTGAAAATTTGTTGTTAATTCTTACTAAATAACTGGACCGCAAAAATTTAATTTTTTTTTTTTAAATTTATTGATGTTATCTTAGAATCATTCTAGTCACGTTAATCCTTTATGGACTTTATTTGAGATCATTTTTTTTATTTTGTAAACTGTTTTCTCTCTCTCTCTCTCAATTTTAATAAACTTGGAAAAATTTGATAACATTTTATTCGAATTTGAGGTAAAAAATAAAAATAACGGATTTAATATGGTGAGTAGAATTAAAAAAAATAATCCGATTATCATAAAATTTGGTTTTAGTTTTAATTTAATGTGTGTCATCATTTTAAGAATCTTCATTCACACTTTTATTTTTATGTACCCACACTTACACATATACATATACATACACGCACGCATCGTTTAGAGTTTCTTTGTAACAGAGAGAAGACTGATGGACAATTCCACCAATGAAGATGAGATCGGCTGTTTATTCGCGTGTCGCGGATGTGGAGTGAAGAAAACATTGAATCCGGATTCTGGCCCCCTATTCTTAAAAAGTATACTGAAAGAAAAGATTGGTTGCTGCAGCAAATTAGATGATAAAATATGGCATAGCATTCTTAATTGACTGAAACAATAAAAAATTGGCTATTGCAACCAATTAAAAATGTTATGTCATATTTTACTATCTAATTTGTTGCAATAGCCAATCTTTTCTTTCAGTATATCGCATACGAAAAATTAAGAAAATGCTATAATATATATAATATAACGCATACTATAGTATTTCTCTAGTAGTTTTATGTATGCGATACTTTTCAAGAATAGGGGTCTTGATGATTACAGAACGGTCTCACATGTATGATTATATAATTAAACGTACCGATATGTGTTCATTTGACTTATGAAAAACATTCATTTTTTTTTCAAAAGCTCTGTGTGTGTATTTGTGTATTCGTATAAGTGAGTGTGTAAGTGTATGTATATAAAAATAAAATCAAAATAAATGATTGAATGAAGACTCTTAAGCTGGATTGCTCCATCTTTTGGTAAACTTCAGCTCACTGTTTTACTCTCTTACACTCTTATGCTCTCTTTCACTTTTTTATTGTTTATTCAGTAGATAAATTACCACATAGTTTATTCGAAAATGGAATAACCAGAGCTCTTAAAGGGATGAAACGCATTAATTAAATTTTACGCCTAACATCACGTCATACAAATCATGCCTGACAAATGGAGTTCAGTTTTAAATATTTAAGCTGCCATAACTTCAAACTCACTTTTGATTATTTGGCCTGATGATCATTGAGACCTTTTGATCAATGAGACCAAAATCTACATATCAAAATTTCAGCCAATTTGACTCTATTTCCGTATGAAGCGTTTCGGAGTTCTTTAAAAAAATAATTTGATTATTGTGAAATTTCCTTTTAAGAGATTCTTGATATCGTTTAAAATATCATTTAAATCTGAATTTAGCCTATTTCAAAATAGTAATAATCTCCATGAAGGAGGATATCATTTAATTTAACAATATCAAGAATCTTCTAAAATCGAGATGATTAAATTATTTTTTTTTAATTCGAATTTTAGAATTTTGAAGTCAGAATTGATTTCAGTGGCTCCAAAAATTCTTAAAAATCAATATTTTCCATAAATTGTTTTGTTAACAAATTCCGATCCTTAAAGAGTTATTAGAATATCATATTTTAATACTTAATACTATGTGGATGTCACAAATAGATATTTTGTCATCGAAAATAAAATATGTATTCCAATCGTTTGACCCAGGTAACTCACGTCTGACCCGAATATGTTTTTATCACTTTCGAGTAAAGTCCGCGACGATAGAATGTCATTACGTTTTCTAACTATTCTAAGCGATGAGTTTAAATAAATGATACGCGACTTAAACATGGACCATTACCAATGCGAAGTATTCCGGTACAGTCCAGACTACTACTGCTCCATCCCTTACATCGATCCTATTCGCAGAGCCTTTTTTGCTCCGAAGAGCCGCTTGTAATTTTATTTCCTCGCCGTTTCAGTCGTTCCACTTTCGCCTCTGGCGTCGTCGGATTCTTATCGGAAATTTGTACCGTACGACTTGGTTTTCTCACTCCTCCACCTTCGCTTTTTCCTCCTCTATCGTTCCTCCGTTCCGGCCAACGGGATCTCTCGCGGAAGCGGATATGGAAATGGGCGGAGGCGATGGTCCTTACAAGTTTCGGGCTCATTCTGCTTTTGTTCTGCCTTCTACCGAGGAATAGGCAATGCATATTTTATAACGCTGCGATGTCTCGCTGGCCGGAGGTTGTTTGCCATCCCCATCGTCTCTGTCTTGCGTCTTTTGAAACTCCAGTTAACCTACGTTTTCGACATGACAATTTTGATCCCTCATGTTTAAGTTAGGTTCTAAGAGCTTCGAATTTAATTAAAATTTAGTTATATCTTCTTTTTAGACTAGAACAAAATATTAATTATTACATTTTACAAGAGAAGTAGATCTAAAAGATTTAAAAATGTATATACTATATATAATTCTGTGATATTTAAAATAGTGTTATGTGTATTTTTATTAACTATGTAAAAAATATGTGAAATATATTATATATTACAATATACGTCAAAAAAATCTTTCTTCCAATAATAATTATTGAATTTTGTTAAAAAATTTATTTTTGTATAATTAATATTTTACTTTTGTATAAAATATATCGTTTTGCTCTACATATTTTTGATAATATTATTTAGAAATGTTGCGTGTAGAAATGTTGAAAATGTAAATATTAGAAATACGCCGATACATTATTTATCAGACAGTGTCTTTGGTGGAAATTATGCAACCTCTTCTCGCATATTGTGTCATTCTTATGGGCTAAATTTCTGAAATTGGTACATTGTAATCTTTAACGAGACGTTTGCTGCGAAGTTACCATTCCACAATGCGTAATTAAACAGCAGACTGTTCCACTTCAAGGTTTTCTATAGAAGATTGCTGTGCATGCCTAAATGCGGCAGAGACGGTAGCTCCGTGATAGTTCGTTGGTGGTGCACGTATCAAAAGGCAGGGAGATGTCGAGTAGATATAGCGAGTACAGTGAGTACCAACGGTAGTATAATAGAATGCATTTGTGTTGAGGGAACCGCGCCACGGAGGAAGGAGGGAAGAAGACCTATCCTTCCATGGATATTAATGGTGCAAGATATTGCTTTCGCATCGATATACTCGCTCTTCTGTACATCGGGTATACGTATTATTAATGTTGTCACGGAACAAAAAAGGATTTACAGCCAGAGACAATAGGTGCCGTCTTTAAGCCGTTCTAACCCTAAGAAAGCACATCGACTGATTTCTCTTCATGTCGCAAAAAAACCCTCGCCTTCGCATTCTCGATATTATTTATATCCGCTTCTTCCTTTCCTCATTCCTTTTTTGACTTTCCTCGTTCTACGTGATAAAATCGCAATTACTCTTTTTTCTGTTGTGTTAGATCTAGCGACTTATCAGCACGGATTTGCCAGGAAAAACACGATTATGATTGTGACATTCAAGTAATTACGCGATTTGCGCGATATCGACAACGATAATAAATTCTTTTCCGAGATATATCCGCGTGGTACATTTGAAATGAAGTAATTAAAATTTCATTTCACGTAATCGCGCGTATCGTACGGCGTATGTCCAAGAATAAATTCCCATTGACCACCGAAATATCAACACAATTCAAAATGAAGTAATTAAAATTGGTTCAACTACAACAAAATTAAATAAACGCGATGAAATCAGTGTGATGTTGAGCCTTGTGATACATTTTGAAAATTGAAATGGACTGTCATCTCATTTTCCTCATGAATATAATTAGGAATATTGTCTCTCTCTCTCTCTC
>NW_012130087.1:2585291-2590450 GCF_000143395.1 Atta cephalotes
CCTTCTCTCTCTCTCTCTCTCTCTCTCTCTCTCTCTCTCTCTCTCTCTCTTTCTCTCTCTTCCTCTCTCTGGTAATCTCGAAGCTCCACTAACGAGATACTGACTTGGCAGACTGGTCCTCCGGCGTCAAGACGTTTCTTGATCTCGCTGTTCAAGAACTTGAGACGCGGATCATTTAATAGGTGATCTCGTAGCTTCCATGATCCGCGGCGGAAGTACGTTTTCAACTCTGCGCGTAATCGCGAAGTGATTCGCAAGGAGTGCCGATCAGAGATCAAACGTCACGACAAGGTGCGAACTCAAGGGAGAGAAAGATTAATTCGGTAGAAGTCCGATAAAGATATTCTGAGAGGAGCTTCTAATGAGAACTTCTTCCATGAGACGGGTTTTAACAACGTTTGTGATTTCGTATGTCTCCCAATTTTCAAAGATCTTCTAATTTCTCAAAGAAAAGACAGCGACTGAAAACGACGAAATTTGTAACAAGATATTTCAGTTTTACTGGAGGTAAATCTACAAACTTGCTATTATTATGCCAATTGCCAGATAATTCTTTAATTATAAAAATGAGTTTAACGTAACTACTTTTGAAAGCTGTTTGCTAGAAGTTACACTGTTAAAAATAAAATTAACATTTTATTTTTAATAGTGTTTTTAGTCGATACAAGCAATTTCCTCTGATTCATTATTTTATTATTTGTTAATATCGTGTTACTTATTTATGATAATTACATTACATAAATTGAAAGCAGAATTATAATTTTTATCTCGTTGTAATTTATTGAATGTAAGAAATTAAGTATAAAAACAAACAACGCATTATCTATAGATTTTTATTCGTACATTTTTAACGACAATTAAAGATCAATTAATCTTGCATGTACGTTATAGCTCAAATATCGCAATAAGCGAGAGAATGTGGTCTCTTGGCCACAGGATCGTGGAATCATGTTATTTATTCGTTCTTTTTGCGTATGCGATTTCAGGTGTAAGCGGTTTCTTTTGTCATGCGCATATGATATTAAATGGAAACACGAGGGGAAACACCGTATGCGTACGGTCGAACCGACCATAAAATAAAGAGGTTATTATAGTTGATTACTCTCGCGCAGCATCCCGGAACGGCTTTGGCTGCATGTAAAATCGAAGGATATGCCAATACAGCTTTGTTATCGAAGGGGAAAAGAAGATCACTTGTTGCAAAATCGCGAAGATAAAACAGCTTATATCCAAAACAGTATTCTTCAAAAATAGGTCTATAAAATATTAACATAATTAAAAATAAATCAGCCTTCAAATAACGTACTGACATGATCATGCTTGATCGTCTGCGATTTCTTTTGTAAATTCTATTAATTGTTTTACGATACTTCTTATTTTTCTCTCCGTTTTTCTGTATTTTTTTATACGTATATTTAATAAATAATATCTTGAAATTGCGATCCGAAGTTGAATCTTTTTCTGCACGTTGTTCAGCCCCGGATATTTTCGTTTGCTGATCCGCGAAAATGAAAGAAATATATTTCCTTCCTGTGGGGACAGACCTTTTCCCTTCCTGCTAGGTACATCTCTTCCTTTTTTTTTGTAGCATTCATAATCTTACTCCTTCAATGGAATGATAAGCCGAGTCTGATTTCACGCGAGTTAAGTACGATTTATCCGACCTTCTATCGGCGATAAGAAGAAAAAAAGGAATGGCCGATATTACATCCGTCCCTCATCCAACCACGAATTGCTTCTTTTTAGACATAATCTTTGCTTTCTTACGTAGACTTAGGAAGAATCTACTGGACAGCCCACGCAACTTATATCTTTTCATCGCAATATTGACATTTGATAGGAATTGCAAAAGGGAGACGGGAGGGGAATTGTCGCCCCCCGTAAGGAAATTAATTATTTTCGTACATGAATAACCATCAAATCGCGATTACACGAGGAAATAATACTCGTAATTCTACTGCGATGGATCTCTCGATGGATTAAATGTTACGAGGAATTATGGAACAGCGAGTCTTAATTACGAATTAACGTTATATTGTCGAACGTTAGAATATCGTTCGAATAAATTCGCGGGTATGAGAAATTCCCTCATCTCCCCCGAACTTCCTCGACCGTTCGCTATTCTACAATGAAAGGCACCTAATCTTGTTATGCATCAATTACAGTTATACAGTTCAATGAAATCCGATTATCTCTCATTATTCGTTTCACTATCGACGCCATTCTGAAGTCTCATTCAGTGCGAGAGCACTTAAGTTTGCACGCTTAAAATAGAGTACAATTCGGTCGAGTAATTCTAATGTCAATAGTTGCGCCCGTAGAAATTGGGCCGATCAATAGATAACATCGCCTGTTGTCGAATTCCACCGCTGCATATTATTTAATTCTTTCACTTTTAAACTATCACAAAGGTCCATGTTTTTGAAATTACATACCAGCAAAAGTTTTAAATATGGATGGAAAGAATAGTTTTGTTAAAATATTTAAAAATTTAAACAAAAATTGAAACAAAAATTTGAAAATAATTTTGTTCGATCACTAAAATAATATATAGAATGCTGAAGCTGTTAGAATGTCAAAACTTTTTGTCCATTATACTTGTTTTACATAATTATTTTGATATCTGATCCAATAAAATTATTTTCTGAGATCTGTACCAAGCTAAATTTTTAAATACTTTCAGCAAAATCGTTCTTTTCGTGTAGAATAAGATATGTAAACAAAATTGACTCTATTTAATAAAAATCTGACTCGATTGAATAACATAATTTTAAATGGCCATAAATGTAGCAGAAAAAAATTGTTGAAATAATTGAATTGAAATTATTAAGAGAAGAGGAGGAGGTGAAGATCAAGATTGGTACGTTTAATTCCTTGAAGGAATTAACACAGACGGTGTTAATTAGGCGGCCACTCCTTCGGTCTGAGGAATGGAGAATCCAAGGGAGCTGGTAGAGGCCGCTTTCACAGCTGTCACGTGTCATCAAAGACATACCGGACATACCGGCGTGTAGAATCAGCGAATTAATGACCATGGCATGCGGCGGGCGTTAATTATCGGGGAGAGCAGCCAGACAAGGTGTCGTCGTCGATCGTGCGTACATGTTCGGCGAACGCATGACGCCCCGCATGGTTCAATGCGTGTCGCATGGTTCATGCACGCACGCATGCACACGACATACACGCACCCACGCACGTTTAAACGCGCGTTCCCGTGGGAGACACGGTACGGAAACAATATGCGTAATTGCAGAAAGCGCAAATCGTGCGCGAGTTCACAGTAATTGACGGCCCTCACATAGGAGAAACCTACAAAACACAATGCCGATGCTTATCCCATTTGATATGCCATGCATTAATGTTATATATGTATACTGATAATTCTCCTAACTTGGAACGAATCATCTCATTAATCTTCTTGCTATTTTCACGAGCAATTTTGATACGCGTCCTGTAACTGTTCCCTGAAATTGCGATATAATCAAAAAGATAGAAACGAGAGAAATTGGATTCTTTGTTACGAGCTCTTACAAACTCCAGTATTATTTTAACAATTACACATATCTAAATAATCACACGCAGATTTAATTCTGTTAATGTGGAATATATGTTTTTTATGTTATTTCGCCTACGCACGCTGTTTTGTAGACAGTTACCAAACATCCGCACTTTGGCGTCAAGCAGCCCCGATTTACATAGTCGCGTATATGTGCATGCCAGTGTATCTATATAGGTATCCGATACGTGTCTACGAGTCTACTACACTCACACACAAATAAACACTTACGACGTGGCAGTAACCCCGACATCGAGTTGATTGACGCGCGCGTGCGAGGGTGGGTTTAGACGTCGTCGCTTTGCTTTGCAGCTAGCATGCCGGCGCGTGTTACGCGCGGCATGTAAATTGTTCTTCGTGACTGTCGGGGTTAAAGCCACTTCGGTCGTTTTAACGAAGTTTCGGAGCCATTGACTAAGTAGGAGCGCCCAGCGGCAATATTTACGCGTAACTCGCTCGAATTACTTTAAAGAGGTGCTTGAAAACTAGCTTTTTTTTTTCAAACAGACTCGCAAACAAAGTACGTCTCGAAAATAGTGTGAAACAGACAGATATTTCTTTGTTTCTTGCGAATATTGAAAGTCAAAACACGTACATTCCAAAAAATATGGGTGCACATTTAACACCATGCGGTGTCTATAATTCTCCTCATTGATGTTAATATTAATACCAACATGATGTAGATTTAAAATAGTATTTTTATCAATATACTATCATGGATTTTTAACTCATTGGTTAAATCATATTGGTATTAATATCAACACCAATAGACAATGTGCGGTATTAAATCCACACTCTCATACATATTTTTTAGAATATACGACATGTAGAATTGTTTCTTACAAAATATATAATTTTTCGGAGAATATGAAAAATGTTAAAATTCTAAATGTAGAGTTCTGGAAAATCCAGCTGGAACAGCACATTTTAAATAGAATTCATTCTAAATGCATCCTAAAATTTATTCTCTCGCCTCTTCTACGTTTAAGATAAAATAGGTGTATAATTCATGTATAATTCACTCAGAAAAGAGAAAAGAAGAGAGAAGAATTTAAAATAAACAGGACAGAATATTTTCCAACAGTTGAATCACGTAAAAAAGCGGAGTATCCAATCATCTCGGTTAAAATCTAACGAAACATCACGATATCGCCCGGACTGCGAGTACTCGCGCGAAGCGGCGACATAACATGGAAGTTAGCAGGTCGCGTTAGAATTTACTGAAATAGCCGTATGTCGGATAGTAGACTACAATTATTCCGACGACCGCGGTCCCGCAGTTTGCCTTGGAGAGTTTAACATAACACGCCGGTAACACGCTCGGTGTGATGCATTCGAATTGGCCGGCGCGGCAAGCGGTTTATTGACCCATCGAGTTAAGTGCTCGGCCTGATTAGCGGAAGTTTCCAATACCGTATCTAGATTTGGCCCACCGCTAATAAGGGTGATTCGATAGGAAGGGAACAGGGCGACCGCGTGCACATGCAAGAGTCGGATAATAAATTGCGAATATATAATCAATTCTCCGATTAAGCTACTCTTGTCTGATTAACACATCCCAACTTCTTTCTCTCTCTCTCTCCTCTCTCTCTCTCTCTCTCTA
>NW_012130087.1:2592974-2595220 GCF_000143395.1 Atta cephalotes
TCTCTTCTTCTTCTTCTCCTCCTCTCTCTCTCTCTCTCTCTCTCTCTCTCGACGTGTTCCACTCTCCTACCATTTCAAAATCAATTTGTCTTTCGCGCTGGCGCGCTCACACAGCGCAACGGCGCCTCTCTATTCCCTTCAATTTGGCTTGTAAATGTCGTCTGAATATATTTCGGCGCTCCACGAAAGCTCCTCTCTCTCTCCCCCTTGTCGTCCGCGCTGTTCCCTGTAACCATTTCTCTAAGCGATGGGATAAGGGGGAAGGGAACGAAGCCGCAACTTTGAAGCTGCAGGAGAGCACGCAGGATGTATTTCTATGTATCGGCAGGAGAGAGAGACGCTAGGGTGTTACCATCCCTCGGGATTTCAATCTCGGCGAGCGAGCGAACAAGATCCTGATGTAGAGCGCGTCTTCGGATTCTTCCGAAGGATCGCCCTAGGGTCGGTTCGGGCCAACCACTTCCGCCGTGCGTAGCTCCCCTTATCGAAAGAGCGAAAGCTTCCTCGCCAAGGAAATTCAAAGCTCCGAGGAAGTTGAATATACATTGTAATGAAAAAGATACGGGAAATGTGGATTGCGGATACACGAATACGTGAACTCGAACAATGTCAAAACTTTTTTTCTTCCTAAGTTGTTATTTTATGAAAATTACGAGGTTTATAAAACAGTAAATATGAATATATGTATATATAAAAATAAATTGAGAGAGGATTATCATAAATATAAAACGCGCAGATTTTCAGAAACTTTAAAAATATGCGTGAATTAAAAAAAAGACGGATAATTCAGAAATTTAGAATTAAAAAGAAATTAGAATCTAATTTACTAAGCTTCTGATTAATAAAGTTCTTGAATATACTTGTAATGGCTTCATGAAATTATAATTAATTTGATTTTCATTAAAAGTAGAAAAGAATTAAGTTTAGACAGCCGTAATTTTAATATGAAAAAAACCATTCTGTTTTAATTTTATTTTAAAATCATTTTTTTTAAACTTTGTTTAGAAAAAGAAGTAAAGTTTAAATGAACGAAATAAGTCTTAATATAATAGTCAAAATAATAATATCATATAGTGGACTCCTAGAAAATTAATTGAGAAAATAAATTATGATTTGAAAGATAAGCTTAAAAGACATAAGACTGAACTTTTTTAAAACAAATTTACCGACTAATTTAGTCGTTCTAAAGGATCAATTAACGCTTCTTGTTGTATTACCTCCTAAGTACTTGAGGAAACTGCCACGGGCGACCTAGGAACCTCTTCGCGAGTCTGTATTATTACTCCGGCGAGCTTCTTCCTAATAGAGCCGAGAGCTCGAAGGAGAATGGCGTTATGTTCTTGCTAGGAAGGCGCTCTAGTCCATTGTTCTTCGTAGAAAGAACGTTTGACGTCTTTCGCAGAAGGAACAGAATGATTTAATCCCTCGAGATTTCATGTATATGATGAAGAGACTGTTTATCGAAAAAAATTCAAGTTTGTTACTTTATATAATAATTTATTACAAGTTTATTTATTAAATTTTATTGTTAAATAACTGAGAATATTGCAAGTGCACGATCACGTTATCGCGATGATTGGTTTGCGTGGGCATGCATTCGCGTCGGATAACCGTCTATCTCGACGGATTTAAAGGCGAATTTAATTATCGTTAAGACCGCCGCCCGCCATCGTCTCCTGCTCTGGTTATTAATTTCAATTACCGTCTGCCTTATATCTTACGTCCACTAAAATAGCTCTTTATTGTGCCGTGCGGTTGCGAAATAATAAATTACATTTTCGTTATCTTCGTCCCGTATTTCCGTTTCACGCAAACTAAATCCCACCTGCGGGTTTTACGCTTTTTCTTCCGTCGAATCCACGTCGCTCGCGATATCTCAGCTTGTATTTCTTAAGAGTCTTAACTTCTTTGTGGATTCCTTTACCGACCATTATCTTTTAGGACATAATATTAGATTATACTTTATGCAATACTGATGGATTTAATAAAATCAGACGATACAAACGATTTAACTCGGATTTAACTTATATTAAATTAAAATCTAAAAGCAAAGAGAGAGAGAGAGAGAGAGAGAGAGAGAGAGAGAGAGAGAGAGAGAGAGAGAGAGTAGTAGTAATAAGTAAGTAAAGTAAAGTAAAGTAAAGTAAGTAACGTAACGTAACGTTAAATTAAAATTAAAATTAAATTAAATTAAACGTAAACTTACGTAACCGTTACCGTTACGTACGTAGTACGTACGTACGTAC
>NW_012130087.1:2595709-2599517 GCF_000143395.1 Atta cephalotes
TAGTAGTAGTAGTAGTAGTAGTAGTAGTAGTAGTAGTANANAGANAGAGAGAGAGAGAGANGANGAGAGAGAGAGAGAGAGTTCTAAAGCAATTATAAGTGAAAAAAAATGAATTCGCGCAATTTTAAAATAAAAATATTTAATACTGACACGTCCGCTTTCGTTCGCGTAAGAATTGCGGAAGTCACGCATTTTCGCATGTTAAAATAAATTGCCCGCGTAGTAAGTAGTGCACATCGTATTCTGGCATTCGAATTAGCTCTGCTCTTCCGCCTATCTCTTGGCCTCCTCACCGTTATATTTCTCTTTCGCCCTTTTACCCGGTGTCTTATCTTCGCGCTCTATTCTCAGCTCAAGAGAATGCAGATCACAGATTTTACTACTTTATACAACCATTTACTTCCTCTCACCTCCGGCAACCTCATGTATATCCTTCTCAACAAGGATAAGGCACTCTTGATTTCTTATTTTGCATACATATTTAGTTTTCCACATTCGCTTGTATTCATTATCTCTAAATTAATTGAGATGTTATCTCTGCAACACTTTATTCATTTCATATTATTAAAACTTTGATGTCACTCTATATCATTTTGTTATTATCATTGAATGTTCTGAAAAATATAGCATAAAAATGAATATATAACAAATTTTTTTTAAATTAAAATATTTAGAAGATATTTAGATAATATAATGATAACAAACAAGTGTATATACTAATAAAAAAAAGTTACAGCATAGCGCAAAATAAAAGAAACCTCGAATATGCATTAGTCCGTTTCCACAATATATAATTACCTAAAGATTAAAGGTAATCAATGAATTTTTTGGTAACTTTTAGTCTTTAAGTAATCATATATTGTGAAACTGGGTTTAGGAATGATATGAAGGGTTAAAATTAAAGGATTAAAATTTTTTTTTTATTTGTTTTATTTGTTTTAAAATATAAGGACAAAAAATCGTGCAATTTGCTTATTTCGTCTTCTGTTTAGATTTCATTAAGAATCATTGCCGTAGATACATCTAGGATATTTTTTTATCAACAAAAACAAAATTAATCATTGGACGATTAATTTAAGATTTTCAATTCCAATCGTTAATTGTAGTATAGCACGATAGCAATCGATATGTCTTTGTCGCGGCTGTATATCGTCCACATATCGATAAATGAAAGTAGAGAATCGATTTGCAAGCGGGAATTGTTTCGAGGTGGCATGAGGACACTAGATCGAGAGAAGCAGAACGAGGGATGCGATACCGCAAAAGCCGTTCGTCATCTCTCGGTAGACCGGCGCCGTACCGTCGATCTCGTCAATCACGTGGCGAGCCCTTTTTCCCACGGAATACAGAAGAGCAGAATTTCCTGAGTGGAAAAGTTTCGGCAGCTGCTCGCAAGTCGTACTCGCAAGCGTCGGTGGTGTCGCGATGCCCACGACTCGCGGCGCATTCGCCGTTTTTCAAGATTGACGTGCTCGCTCCGCTTTATCGCGGAAACGTTGACGAGGAATTGTGAGCGTTGCACTTTGGACGCATCTGGTTTTCTGGGACGATGAGGAAAAAAGAGAGAATAATGGAGATAGACGGTAGCACTTCGCTATTTTCTTATTCTCACTTTATTCGATATGTATTAATCTTTAATTCATTTGAACATTTTTCTAATCGTTTTCTGTGAGAAGAAAAACCTGCTACGTGAAACATATTTTTATATTTTAGCATGTCTCTTTTATATTGCGTATTTACTATAATAATGACACAACTGAAAAATTGTCGTTGTTAAGTTGCTTGCAAAAAAAAAACGGAAAGAACATAAAGAAAAAAAGGAACATACTTTTAGTCATATAAACAATATATATTTGTAATAAGACAATGAGCCTAGCACGATCGGTGCAACTAACGATTTATTTAATAAAAAGATGCGCTATTACTGTTCTCAATCGTCTGGAAATTTTTACTTAATATTTGTTTTATTATCTCGAGAGTTCAATTTAGATTATTATTGTGTTTTTTAAAAGATGTTTACATATTTTAAAATAACTTCAAAAGTTTCGGCTCTCACAAAATCATTCTCATTGTCAGTAGTAAAATAACTTACAAATTCAATATACGATCTTCTTTACAAACAGCCTTGTTTTCGTTAAAAATCCAATAATATTTAAATATATTAAAATTGATCATAATATATCGCAACAAAAATATCTATCTCGGAAATCGTTATAATATTTTGATGATGTAGAACGGATGTCCGGTAGATTAAACATGGAAATATTATAGATACATTGTAGATTAAAAATGGAATATTATAGATACAATTGTTTAAAATTTTAATTCGCTGAGCTGTTTTAGTGACTTGAGATACTTTTGTTCCTGTATAATTAGTTGTTACAGAAATTACAAAATTGCATTCTAAAATTAATATTATTTAATTTTAATTATTCACAATATTTAAATTTTTCTGGAAAATTGTTTTTTGTATCGTTGTGTTGTAGCAAATAAGCAATATGTAAATATATATCTTTAACATTTTCATACTTGGAAATGTACAAAGTTGCAATTGTGTTAATTTCAGCATAAATAAAATAAAATAACGTTTCAAATAGTAATTACTTTTACCTGTGTTTGAAAACAGTAATTTTATATTCACAGTACAAAATTGTAATTATTTTTAATTATTATATTAAGTAACGTTAATTATTATTTCGTATAATAATTAACATTAATTAAATAGATCTATTCTATAGGATAGATAAAAAGATACGTATACATTCATTCCAACATACACATGTATCGATCTTAATCACTAATTCACGATATGACGTTTTCTCGTATCATCCTATATACTTCTTTTCCTTTCTCATCCCCAGAGGATTTGTCCCAGAATGACAATAAACGTTCTTTCTCTTCCTTCGTTGTTTACAAGATATCACACGGAGACATGATCGATCGGTGCCCGGCGCCAGAAGGACGCGACGCGGATCAAACGAACCGAAGGAGAAGGGTGCGCTTTAATCCTAGTCGCTGATGCTTTCAATCCCCAATCCGCGTAAAGGTCGCTGATCATCCCTTGGATGAATAGATGATCCTCTGCGACATAAGATGTCGATATGCGACGTCGTAAAGGCCATGATAACGAATGTGACATCGCGGTGCGTTAATTTTACCGTTGCCAGTCTTGTACGGAAGTACCCTTAATCCTTTGCAGCCCTGTGTCAAGGTGAACTCGCTAGATTTATGATGCGACATGCTTCTCCGGAAATATGAAATAGTGAACAATATAGTAAGTAATAAACTTTATAACTGCAGTGACAAGACTATACTGAAATGGATTATTCTTCTTAGGTAACATTTCATACAATTCAATATTGTTATGAAATTACATTTCAAGCTCTTAACTCAAAATTGTTTTTAATCAATCCCTAGCGAAAATAAAAATCAGAACATATATCGAATGTAAAGGGAGAGTAATAGAAAACACTTTTTTTTTTACAACAGAAACGCCTCTTTTTCATTGTTTCAATTTTCGCCTCCTACAGAAGTTTTGTTTATACTCTATTCGACTTACGCTCCAATTTTTATTTTCGCTCGAGATTATCCAATTTAATAGATAGAGTTTGATCATCGGGAAGCACTTTCTAATTCGTAGACAGCATTTTGTCACGGAACGGAATGTATATATATATATATATATATATATATATATATATATATGTGTGTGTATGTATTAGTTATTATAGTATAGTAGTAGTGACGACGTAATAGTTAGTTATTTACTAATAGTAAGTAAGAAAGTAACGTACGTAACTACTAACTA
>NW_012130087.1:2599537-2613861 GCF_000143395.1 Atta cephalotes
TTAATAGTAAGTAGTTAGTTAGTACTACTACGTACGGACGACGTACTTACTTAACGTTACGTTAACGTACGACGATTAGTTACGTACGTAACGGAAGTAGTATATATATATATATATATATATATATATATATATATATGTGTGTGTATGTATGTTTATATAGATATGGATGCACGAATATGGTATTTCAATGAATGAAAGATCGAACTCATACAATGAGTGTTGTCGAATCGCGCAGCGGTATGTTTTTCCAAACAGCTTAACGAAGTACAACGAAATTGAAATGGACATATTGCAGCCGTACCGCCCTAAATCATGCGTATCTCTGGGTATAGGTTACACGCTTGAATAAAAGGAGCGTGTATTTCGTCAGCAGAAAAAAATTTTAGATCTACAATGTGAAATATTCCGTACGTTGCGCGGCGAAATAAAATCCGACGCGCTTTGTAATTTATTTTATTGTACGTAACGCGCGCACGCGCGCGCGCATGTGCATGTACGTATGCGTGCTTGTGTGTGTGTGTGTGTGTGTGTGTGCGTGTGTGTGTGTATGTGTGTGTGTGTGTGTGTGTGTGTGTGTGTGTGTATACGTGCGTACCGCAAAACGGGCAATGTACCGCAAGTTATTTATCTGCTCTGTTAGTTAAAAATTCGAATTTGATATAGACACGATATTTTTCAATGCGGGAAGGATACGCCGAAAATCCAGCGATACCACACGATCGCACCGCAATCGTACTAGACACCGACTATCGATTCTTTTTTTCCTCTTTTGTATGTATATATGTGTGTTTTTTTTATCCTGTAATCCTCTTACGCCATACACGCGAATGCACGACGCATTAAATCACACGCCACGCGGTGGCTTGGTATTCCCTTGTTGAAAGCGCGAGCATTACACGGCATTGGTCGCATGCTACGACAATGGGATTCACGCGCGCGCGCGCGCGCGCGTGTGTGTGTGTGTGTACATACACATATATACATAGTTGGAGGATGCCGTACATTTTGAAAATCGATTCGTAGTCGTGCGTAACGATCCGGATTGTCAAAGCCGCATCGCGCCGATGCGAAGCTCTTTCAAACAGATCATCCGTCGACTGGCAATCGGCAAAAGAGATATTGTCTTATCGAGCAAAAAATTGGCCTAGAATTTCCAGCAAGCCAATCTTTTTTCCTCTATAAAAATAAAAAGAAATAAAATAGAAAATGAAATACTATTTATAAATATAATAAATATAATAAATTCCGAAACGCGTAAATGCAATTTTGAAGTTTTATAATAAGGAAACTCGCGATCCTCTATTCCCTAATAATTTATATAGAAGAGGAAGCATAAAATATGACATGAAAACTTGTAGTATCAAGATATAAAACTTCATCTTTTTTTAGTAAAAGATTTTTTCTTTTTCAGGAAATTTTTAATGTGCAATAGTTTGTAATTTGTACTCAATCACTAAAATGTAAATTAACATTTTACATATGAAAAAAAATAGTATGATAAAACTAAACTTACACTATATGATAAACTAATTTTCTGCATGAAAAATATAATGTATGAATGAAGAATACATTTGATATTCTTTTATTCTTCATTACTTTATTAATACTTGATTAAATGTGTATGGAATTTTATTTCAAACATAGCTCTGGTTATCAAAAATCTTTTTTTAGTACAAAATCAAATTCCGTTCATATGTATCGTGGAAATTGGCTATTTCTTGAAAAAGAAAGTTACTCGTTATGCGTAAATTTTTTTGGCTATCTCAGACATCCTTCTATCGTTACCCATTTCGTCTCTACTTCTGAAGGTTTATTTCTTTCCTTGCTCACGGCACCAAGGTTTAAGGATTTCCGCAATCCGAATGGGGCGAGAGATCGAACCCTCGGGGCTAGAAAGATCGTCGGAAAGAATACGCTTTATCGCTTTGCCGTTCGTGAATCACGCGACTCGTTCTCGTCGGCGAGAAGAAAAATTTGAGGTCTCGAGCGACCGACCTACCTCTCGCTTTTTACGCATTATACTTCCGCTGTTAATGATACGCTTCCGCTGTGAATTATTATGATATCGAATCGTGTCGCTCCATAACGATCACTTAAGTTTTATCGCCATCCCTTAGTGACGCCGATCCCATTTAATGATAGCGCTAATCGCGGAAGGTTAACAGAGGTTACGGGCAACCGCTGGGGTAAACCGCCAAGGAATTAGTCGGTATTACTTAGATGGGCATTAGTGTATAAATTATTGTCCAACAGTTTAACCTTTGCTTTTAAAGAAAAGTTAGTGTAGCTTAACTATCGCGTAAATAATTACTAGACGTAATTCGCTAAGTTCATGATACTAAATTAAAAAAAATAGAAATAGCGTATAAGGGCGCACAATAGTGATAAATTTAACAAAGTTTCAGTATTTCTCTTCATCATTATAATATAATATTAAAAAAGTCAGTCACAGTTTAACATCGGGATTAAATTTTCAGTTCTATTGTATAACGTTGCGCTTTGTTCACCTCCGCCGATCTGTTTAAATTAACGATCTCGCGCAAATATCAGCTTCCTTTTCAATGCATTTATCCGTGTTTTAAAATCAATAGTCCTGTTCATGATTGAGTCTGCTATTCCAAGTTATTTTTATTTCTCAAGTCTGGTAATTCAATTGTCCACCGTATTGAACGGCATTTATTCTCATATTCTACGAAAAACGAAATGTATCGGACGGCAAATTTTGCTCAGTCCGCCAAATGTTTAGCTTCGATCGGCAGTGGATACGCTGGGAAAGCGGCCGGAGCCAATTTATCGCCGCGAGCGAAGCCACGAGGAAACAGAAACAATGAAATTTCAACTAAGCTCACCCGGCTGCTCTGATGGTAGAAAAAAGAGAGAGAGGGACAATCGACGGAGTGGACCAGAGAATTCGGCACGGATGCCTCGGAGATCTCGCCGGATGCTTCCTAGGGTCCAGCAGAAAAATGATAAATGTGCGGGCGCGGTCGTAACAAGCCCTCTCGAGCCGAACCCCACTTTTTAATTGCTTCATTCTCTCCTTTCCCCTCTCGCGGCTTCCCATCGGCATGGAACAGCGGCGAACGGGATGGAAACGGAAAGTGGGCGAGATTTATCGTGTCATTGTTTATCCGCTCTCGCGAACGCAGCCGCTGCTCCCGAGCGGATTGCAAGTGACGTCGGGTATACGTACGATCTCATCGCGAGCACACTATTCCGAGAGTTTTCGAGCTTTTACCCCGATCGAGTCGCTCGTGTAATACCGCAATACTGCGCGAGTTTCTTTTGCGTCGCGGATCTATATTCGCTTCATGATACTCGTTGAGATCTTATATCGTGCGAGACTTTCAGTGATATTAAAAAATGCAATCGAGAAATGATGAGCAATTTATCTTTAGGAATACACACACTTATATATATATATATATATATATAAATTAATTTTTTCTGACTGCATAAAAAAAAGCTATCATTTATTGTCATTACGTAAACAGAAAAGTAAAAATATTTTTATGAAATTTTAAGTTTGAATATTTTATTATTTCAATATAATAATAGTGTATCTGTATAATTATATATTAATAACTCATTATTCTATATTACATATTAATAAACAATAAATGATTATATTGTATGATTAATGTAATCATGTATGCATATTTTTCGTGGGAAATTGATAAAAACGTTAATTTTCTTCCAAGAATTTTGATATATCTATATGTAACATGAATTTGAAATATAAATTTAAAAAATACAACTGAGACATTTAGTCTCGTATAGAGCATAAATTCTTAGAAATCAAAGAAAATGTAGCGAAACAGTTATTGTATTATTTTACTTTGATGCAATAACGTATGAGGTGCGTACAAAGGCCAACGGTAGCACAGGTAAATGTTGACATCAACGTAAGAGACTCATCTGAGTAACTCAACGATCCATTAAAACATAGCATTTGCTTAGCACGTCTCGAATGCACATCAAAGATGTATATTTGACGTCACAAAGCGCGGCACGTGGAAAACGTTGGCTCGACTACTATAACGTGTCACGTGGTTTCGTCACGAAAGTTTCATCGCAATCAAGAGGCTGCTTTATCACTAAAAGCACGAGAATGTAAGCCAACATCGCATAGTGTCAATTACCTCGTTAATTGTGTCTGTAGATGTCTCGATCTTCAGATCTTGAAGTTGTAGCAGCAATTAGCTATACTGATCGACTCGAGCATTCCAATTGCACTGAATTGAATAATCTAATGCAACTTTGATGCGCCGAAAATGGCACGAGCAGTCGAATGCAATGTGACAATAGGAGGAACTGAAGCGCGTTCGAAAGGAGACACTGCGTCTTTGATTCCTACTTCGAGAATTGACTCCGTTAACTGCTCTCTGATTATCGAATACATACACAATTCCTATAACTTATTGTTACAGGATGGAAGAGGAAAGAGTAATTTTGCCATTTGTGGTTCACGCTATAATTGGCAAATTAGAAAAATTTAGATTTAAAACAAATAATTTGCCAAAAAAGTGATCAATACTTTTTATTTTTTTTACATTTTATTTTTAAGTGATTCAATGTACGATTGTATAGTTTAATTAATGTGTTAATTGAAGAAAAGGTGACAGTTAAAAATCCAGTACAAATAAAATTAGCGCGAGCACGGTGTAGTAGATAACGCATTGATTTGTTATAGTAGTTATAAGACTCGAGGTCTGCTATAGAGATACTGGGTTCGATCTCAGGCAGAACCGAAAACTTTTTGTAGCTCCTTTCGGAAGGCAATGGCAAATCACCGAGTAGTATATTTGCCCAGGAAACCTTTCTATCAAAAATTGCTGTTCGGTATTTAAATTATAGGTACATCCCATGTACAATCAGTGTGCAAGCACAGTATATAAGAGAGAGGCATCTACACGCTAAGGGCTACCGCAAAATTCCTTAACAGTGACCGTAAGACGTAAACTTAAACCGATGAGCCAATCAGGATATTACTTTAGATCTACGTAATCTAACGGAAATGTAAATAATAGTAAACTTATCCACAACTTCACAATAAAGTGAATTTCAACTGATTGAAACTCTCCTTATGAATAAGATTATGTTATTTACATTTCCGTTAGAGTACGCAAATCTAAAGCAGTATCCTGATTGACTCATCAGTTTAAATTCACGTTAAGGTTACTGTTACAGAAATTTTGTCTGCGACAGTCCTAAAACCCATGGCACAAAACGTAAGGCAGTAAGACATAAAGAGTAAACGAATTGATCAATCACAGTGAGACCAATAGAAAATAAGGCCAGTAACAAATCCAATGTTACGATTTTCTTACGTTTTACAGCCTTATGTTTTTGTATATGCTACAGGGTTTAAGACAGCATGGTACTTGAAGAAAAAGACAAGTAAAATGCTTACATAAGTCTAATGACCGCAGCATAAACTTTTGCATTAACGCATAATGCATAGTGCATAAGAGAATCAACCAATCGACATTCTTCTTTTCCATGAAATGGAAGGAAAAGAAAGAGACTGAGATTCGCTTATGCACTATGCGTTATGCAAAAGTCTGTGCTGCAGTGTTAAGGCATCGTTAGTACATAAATTATATATTCATAAGACAATAAAATACAATCCACAAATAATTGAAATGTTAGTTAACTACAAATGATGGCTGACAAATTATTGCAGTTAATTTCATTTGATAAGTATATTTTAATTATTTACGAATTGTATAATCTTATCGTCTTATGAATATATAATTACGCAACGGAAACTCACACATAGGCATTTTATATACAAAGTTTATTCTTGGAGCTATATATTATTAGTTTAATTTATTTCAAGTTGTTAAAGAATCTGTGTCTGAGGAATAAAAAGAAGATAAGAATCAGATTTAAAAAATGTTAGTTTCAGCATATTTATATATTATACGTTGCATAGCAAAATAAAATATTATAAATTATAATATATAAATGAATTAAAGCATCAAATTAAGAATACTTTTAAATATCTATTGTGATTTTATAGAAATAAAATACCTATTATATAATAAAAACTATATAAATAATCTTATCTATCTCAGTTAGATACAACATTCGAATTTATCTCTAAATCAATGGATAATCACTGATATCAATATGCCACTGGTAATTAGTGAATTAAATGAGATCTTTAACCCAGCTCTTTATTATTATCTAACTATATTTATACTATCTAACTAATCTTGTTTTAGTTAAACTTAAATTCAATGAATACAATATTGGAAGATTGAAATTAACGTGCAAATGTCAGTATTTAGTTATATAATGTTCAAACATTATATAATGTTCTTCCTTTTTTAATTGAACTTTACTGATTATCAATACTAAGTACTGGGTAATTAATGACTATCCACTGATTCAGGTTTAGAGAACATATAAATCTATCTAATTTATCTAAAAAAATTATTTATGATTCACAATTTTTACTGAGAAACTGACTTGTTGAATTTATATCCGTCTGTCACTCAGTACGAAAATATAAAATTCAGTGAAGTAGAATACAATATGTTCATCTTTATCGACATTTGTACGTTAGATGATATATTTAGGAAAACTTTAGTAAGAGAGAAAACCTGTTCAAGTCAAAGTCCAACTAATATGACATATGACATGTACTTCGATTGGTTTTGATGAGAAAATAGAATTTTATTTTTAATTTGCAGACACATATCATTTTCTGTTAGCACATTAGTCAGTAGTGTTCTACATATACATTATACGTGAAGAAGTAACGGTTTACATCAGTTTCATTTAACTGAAAAACATATATAGATAGATTACAAATGGCGGATTGGCCAGACTTACGCTTTGATGTCTCTTATACTCGTAGTCTAGTTATTTCTTAGATTCGGTTGCATCGAGAATTTAGGTTAATTAATTCGTAGCGATTCGTAGTTCTTTTCTAGATTATAGAGCACCTACCTGGAACAGAAAGAAAGAAAACAGATTAAGTTAAGTGTAACTACTTGAGTTAGATTATGCATTCAATTATCTCGGTCACAAATTGGGTTTGTCATGATATGTATCAATTTAATAGTTCAAAATATATCTATCTATACTTTATAGATTAATGGACATTAATTCTCGAATTTCATATTCCATAGTATAAGATTATAAAGAAAAATGAAGTAAATATAAAATATAAAAGAAAAAAAAACATATATTTCAGTAGAGAGTGAAAATATAATATATCTTACATTTCGCGCACTTGTTTTTCCAATATTTGTTTAATCTATATTTAACCTATTGTATATAACAATATTTTGAAGTTTTATTTTTAAAACACCATCAGTATCGCTGCTAATAAGCCAGAACTTGTTAACTGTACATAAAATTTGTTTTTTTATAGTTCGAATTTTATATTTTACTTCTTTTCAAAGAATATTCTGCAACTTTTTCGAAATCAAAGTCAATTTTTTAAAAGTGTTCGAGTTTCAACAAAAGTTCCGACAGTTTGGCTTGTGTTTTTCGGAGTATTCTTCAGCGTGTCATCGAATGATGCCGCTCACGGCAACGCATCGTTCATCACGCGCATGATCTCGAATATCGGCGGACAGGCGTTCCCAATTAGCGGACTGAGTTGCCAGTAAACGTTACCGTGCTAGTGTTCACCGGCGCGCAATTAGGGATACCAGCAGTAGTCGTAGCGGTAGTTCGACTCGTGTGGATAATCCGATGATGCTGAGGTCTGATACATTATCAAGCCGAACTACTACATGCGACGCGCCGTGCGCCGCGGATCGAGGAATGGGCTCGCCAGTGGAATCGCATACAGTGACAAACAGCTCTAGGATAACGATTCCTCTCCCTTTCACCCTGCTGACGATCGTAATACTATAAACGTTTCTCGTGGCAGACGCACAAGGACCTTCACGGACGACGGAACCGTTCCGCGGAACCGCCCACGACAAGGCGCGTTATCGAGCGCCGACGACATCGCGTCGCGTTTCAACATCGTGAAAGCTCCCGCTAAGCCTCGCCTCGTGTTGTCGTTGTAACAAGCGCCTCCATTAACGGTACGTTAGACGTGACACGTCGGCCGAATTTCCTAGGCAGCCGGCTGCAGCCGTGGTGCTGCGTTTACGCTGCATCTTACCAAACGCGCCCAACGCGCGCTCTGATGGTCGATCGCGACGCGATTGTTCCGATGCTTTCTGTCAAAAATGTTAAACAGCGCATTGAATTTACGTTGATCTCAATTTTTCCAAAAATGAATATTCTTCTTCGGTCTTAAATTTATATTTTGCAAAGTTCTCTTTAGATAGATATGATTAAAAATTAAGATAATATGAATTAAGATAATATGAATTACTCGTTTAAAATGTAATGAAAATAATCATTTTTATCTTACGCAAGAAAGATCTTTTGAAAGTAAAAAATTTCAATTTTATTCTCATGCGGTTTTATATTTTATGTTAAAAATTACAGAACTATCGAAGAATTCCTGACATAATCTTCATGATTTATATTATTAAAAATTTTATAGAATATAATATTGTATGTTTAAGAATATGATTTATATATACTAGTTAATGTAAAGCAAAATAATATACCCAATCTTAAACGAATCAGAAAGAAGTTAAACGATAATTTCCGAATGCGCAACTTTTTATGTCATCTCTATGACTCTGGTCTGCTCGTGAAAATAGCATCGTAACTCAGTCGGTTATCGCGATGTAAAAACGCAATTTACAGCATCGTGAAAGTGGAGTTCGAGGTTTTGTTTTAAGCGCTGATAACAATCGTGATGCATAACATATGACATAATAATAAAACGCATTTACGAGCACCTGCATTACAATTACCTATAACGTGACACGTCGCTCGTGCAAAAAAATTCTTCTCGCAAACTATTATTTACTACCATATATTGTGAGGTCAAGTAATAATTTTATAATAACGACAGTCGTTTCTGCACAACGTGAAATAATTACCCTTGAGATTTCTCTGTAATATAATCTTGTGAGTTAAGAAAGTTATTTGATTTGCCCGAAGCCCTTTAATTATTGTATAACGAAATCTTAGCCACACTGCCATGTTGCGACAATCGGCGGTGAATCTCGAGACACCCGATGTACGTACTCGCGATATATACGAGTAACACGTATACATATATATAGTGGTAGTTCTCCGACTGGTTACAAACCACACCGGACAAAGTCAATACACACTAACAGCATAGTATACCCGCACGTAGACAGCCAGATGCAATCGCATTACGCTCGCACGCATATATAACGTACTAAAGCATATACCACATACGTACTTAATGGAGAAAGAGATGCGCCACTGCCAAAGCGTAAACGCATCGTTCCGTTAACGGGAGCTAGGACAAAGTAGATAAAGACACGACCAGACCACCGAAACCGCACGAGCGGCATCGCTATTAACTTAATTGAACCTATCTTAAAAGATATCAATTTTAAAAAGATTGAGGTATCTTTTAGAAAACCGCGAGACAGAACTTAATTTCGATAAGAACGTAATTGCTAGTGGCTTTTCTTTTAAGCTTCTCTTCCTTTATACTTATCTTTATTTATTAGAAAATTTAGAAAGAATATTTCGGGAGTTGTTTTATTATGTATGCATGTTATTTATTTTTAGTATATGAAGCGTACTAATATAAAATTGTAACTGTTAAATATTGTAGGAGAAAGGAAAATATTTTATTGAAAATATCTTATCACTTTAAAAATTCTATTAAAAATTACCATAATAACAGATATGAATAATCAGACTCTATAAAAATTTTTAATTTTTAAAAAATATTTCTAATTTTAAAAAATCGTGTAAAGTTGTTAAAATATCGAATTATTGTAAATCCAAGTAAAAATGCAAGTTCAAATATTCCAAACGTTGTAAGTTTAAATAAAAGTACAAATAAAAAGTCTAAGTAAAATGTCAATTACACAACGAACGTGTGAAATTGAGTTATATTATTCATTTTTTCCCTTGTAATGTACTTTTTCACGTCAAATATGAGTATATGCTAAAACATAGCACTTACAATTTTTTTTATTCATACTATAATATATTTCATAATTTTATAACATTTACCATGGCATTATACTATAACGTACCTTCATAAATATTGTATATTAATGTCTTTATATCTGTATTTATATATACGTCTTTATATCTAAATATTGTATCTTAATTAAAGAAATATACATACTATTTTCGTTTCCGAACAGATTATTGTTAAAATGGCAGTAATGTAGTAGACTACTTTAACATGCGGTATCGATAAAATCTTCAGAAATATCTAGACAAATTTAGGAACTTGCAGAGTAGCCAATTAAATAGTTAATGAAGCATTAGTTCCTGAGATATATTCCTAAATTTGACGCGTGTTGCATGCGAGGCGCTTTAATGCGACAGCAATGACGACGAAACCTATGCCCTCCAACGACGACGACGACGACGACGAAGATGACGTACCTCGTTACTAACGACCGAGCTACCGGGATATACCTGTCGGACACCGCGACGCGTCTAATTGGCGGAAAATACGGCGGAGACGTCGTGCCACGCAAGGCGGACGTCCAAACGACGGACGTGTCGACGTCCGGAGGCTATACCAGGAATAGACATACGGCCAAAGGGCTGTCATGGCCCCCGAGGAAGGGACTCCGTCATTTGTCTCCAAATACCCGCACCATATTCCCTCGGACACTCGCGTCCGACGTGATTATCGATTGACAAAACGAGCGGATTAATATCGCGCTTCTATCTCTTTAGATATTCCGCATCTATAAAGTTTAATTTTCAACGCAGTTATCCGTTTACGAGATTACATATTTTTTTTTCTCGATCTACGAGATTATATATTTTTTTCCCGATCTACGAGATTATATATTCACAAAATTACAGCTGTAAAATTGGAGACTTTACACGTCACATTAATTTAAATTATTAATGGTAAAATAGAAGGAAAAAGTCACATTAATTTTAATTATTAACGATAAAATGGGTGGATATTTTTTCTACCTTGTATTATAATAATAATAATAATAATGAAAATTTATTATTACACGAACTATGTTTGCATATTTTCACGTGATTATCGTGAAAATTAGCAATGCAAGGAGGCTAGAAAATGTTCGGCCTAAATAAAAGGTGAATTTACTCAGGAGTATCATTGACCTGTCTCTTGGGATAGTTTCTCCCACAACGTTCAGTTATGTGGTCATCCGATGACCGAGATACGCAGACTTGTTAGCTGAGCTGATGTTTAATCTCACATGAACACGCGACCCGATCTTCTCATCATGTTGAACATCATGGCGCGTTTAACGCGTTTGACGTGACGCTTGGCACACGCGATTCCAGTAATTAGGCTTTTATTACAAGCGCGTTTAATTATTTGTCTCAAGTTCCGCAATTACGACCGATACTCATTCGGACGACGATACGAGGCCGTCGACGACGATGCGAGGCGGGACAAAGTTGCGAGGGCGCCGCTAAGAATAGAGGGACCGTCGTCTTCACTTCCGGGACTAGCAGCCTCGAACGTCGGCCGCCGATTTATATGTGTCCAGCGCGATTAAATATGTTTTGCGACCGCTTGCGGATACGTCCTATATTTGTCTGTGCGTGAATTAATGCACGAACTAAATACAGCTGAATCCTAACCGGATGATGCTAAATTCTAAGCCTAATAGTCAGAAAGTGTCGCATTACCAATTAAAATGTTTGTAGTAACAAAAGTGTCATGCAATTAATTCAGGATAAATGGTAACATAATCGCAAATAAGTACAATATAAGTACATACATCTACATAATATATTTGAAATAAAATTATATACTTTATAAAAAGAAACAATATCTCTTCTTTCCAAAACATCGCATTTGTCATGTATAGACGCTATTTTTTTTTTTAAACAAAAGTTAACAAATTGATCTACAGTACAAAAAAATAGCCGAATGTTCGGGAGCTATCTATTCTCTTTTTTTTGTAAAATTTAATGATCACAGTTTTTCGCGCGTTCAATAAAAATTTACGAGCTGCCGCAAATCGCGATTACGGATGTCGAAACGCGCGCGTTTAACTTTTTCTGCCTCGTGATCCAAATCGGATTTTACTTCGAAGATTTCTCCGTGAAAGCGACGTCTGAAAATGCAACAGACACCGCTCGCGATGCCGTTTCTCGGTGCCGACGCGCGCACATTCCGAGCTTTTCGTGGCTTTGATGGGTCTCAGACCGCCCTTTCCCTGTAGCCTCTCCCTCGAGCGTCTCCACGACGACGGCTTCTCGTCTAAAAACGGAACGCTATTCGCGTTTTTATCTGTCGCTCAGCGTCCTCTGTGCGCGAGTATCTCGATCCATCGATTTCACGATCAACATTTCGTACGGAATAAGCGTCAAACGTGAAACTCACGGATGTTCGATCAGATCGACTCTTCGCCAAGTCGTTTTTCCGCATCACATCTTTATTTATTAGGAGAAGAATTTATTTATTATAGATTCTTTTAAAAACTGTTTCGCAAAGCTTCTAAAAAGAATGATGACGAAAGAAGCTGGGAGTAAACGAATGTTGTGGGATTTACTAGACTGCAACATCGTATTTAATGATCGTATCAGGAAGTATGCACTTTTGCGGCTAACACAATTTCCTCTTTCGAGTTTTCAGTTCTCGCAGAGTTTCGTCGCGATCGTATGCCGCGCCGCGGCGAAATTTAATGGCAGGTGCGCGATGGCTTTTCTGGCCTTAAAGTTTATAATTTGCATGCATTTGCTTGAGGCATTGTATATGCGTGTAAAAATCGCTTGAGGTAAAAATCCACTTTTTTTCCCAACACCGAAAAGGCGGATTGTGGAGGCAAACGTCTACCGAGAGCGTAGTTTAAAAGAGGATAAAAAAACCTGTTTTATATATATAATATTTTTAATAAACCGACTTTTTAAAATCATCTCATCAGAATTTCTTGCTGTGAGAAGGAAGGACGATAGAAAGAGCGACTAAATTAATTTATATTTTATCTAGCTATTTTTTCACTTACGAATAGAAAAACCAAAATGCCAAATTATATTATCCATCAAATTCCGTACTTCATTTAATATTTAATATAAACTTTAGTTGAATGCCGCTAAAGCAGATTAGATATATGAAGCTGCACAATATTAATTAATTTCAAGTTAATTTTACTTCAATTACCTCTTTGCCCTCCTGAATTTTTTTTCCAATTTTATTCTCAACAGTTCTTTATTATTTTAAAAATGTCATGTGATGAGACATAGGATTAAGGAGCTCCTGAATAAGATTGATATCGAGTCACACGTGATATAGGAGTGCAAAAGGTTAAATGATATGTTGAACTTTTATCATTGAAGAAATATTTAATATCTATTATTTAAAAACTGAAAGCAACACATTATTCAATAAAAATTAAAAGGAGGAAGGAAATAGCAATTAATAAAATTTTCATTAACAAAAAGAATTTACATTAATCAGAGTACGAGTCTAAGAAATAACGATAGTTTTAGAACCCCCTGCAGTATATTCATATTAAAAATAAACTAGATAAAATCTGTATCATTTGAGAACTGCGCGCACAATTAATATTAGTCACAATTAATATTAGTTGATATAACTTGAGCAAATGTATAGAATGTTTCAAAATTAACGAAAAGTGGGCATTGTTTAGCGATGCATTTATAATTTTTACATTATGAAGAATATAAAGCTTAAATGTATATATAGATAAACAATATATGTATATCTTTTAATTTTCAAAATTAAACTTTAACAGAATTTAATATAAACTTTAACAGAATTTCATTTCAATTTTATTATTTATATCAATTTGAAGTCTAATGGCATTGAAAATAATTTATTGAATAAAATTTGAAAAAATTACAACACACTAATGCCATTCATTCAAATTTGAGCTAAGAGAAATTTGCTTCTAAAAATAAGAACTAAATCGTATCCATTCTTGCTCGTACATGTGTATTATATATGTGTCTACTCTTCGCTCCATTTCTGGGACACTCTATAGTTGTATTTGGACCGGCACAGCAATATATTGCGTGATTATAGCTTCAACGACGGAAGGGTTAACGTCCGGACGATTTGACATCCTTGGAAATTCGGACGTGATTGTCCATAGGGGGCAGTAACGTGTGTTTAATAGCGAGCGGAATCTTGTGAATTTGTAGTAAATTCGCCTGATCTCTGGCTCTCTCTCTCTCTCTCTCTCTCTCTCTACTCTCTCTCTCTCGTCGTCTCTCTCTCTCTCTACTCTCTCTCTCTCTCTACTTCTACGTACTCTACTTAC
>NW_012130087.1:2613881-2628308 GCF_000143395.1 Atta cephalotes
CGGTAAGTTACTTGTTGTAAGTTTAGTTAGTTAATTACCGTACCTCGTTTCTCGTCTCTCTCTCTCTCTCTCTCTCTCTCTCTCTCTCTCTCTCTCTCTTTTCGTGTAATTTATATTTACGAGAATGAACACAGCTTGTCAGTATGCCGATGCATGCAGAAATGCTGCGTACGAAATTAAATTCAGTGAGCTGCGAAAAAATGTTGTAATCTCATGCTCTTATTTTTATTTTGCATCCGACTGTGGATTTACGCGGTATGCGAAAATTAGAAGAAACCCAAATTTTTATGCAATAAAAGTGTGAAAAATTGGAAGAATCAGCGCCAAACGTGTTGACCGATTTTATTTAAATCCTTACAAAGGTGTCTACTTGTCTCATTGCTATCATATCTTTTTATAATGGTTCTATCAACTTTTAATGGATTCATCAGGATATGAGCAATAATTAAGAGTTGACCAACTCATTTGTGACAACAATATACTTTCGTTACAATGATATAGAAACAGTCCATTCAATTGCAACAATATAACGTTTGCACAATTACAACAATAAGCTTTTATGACAAGAATGACAAATGATGACCTCGCTCATTTGATTGAAGAATACGGGATGTATATACTGATATCGATGTATAGAGTGACATTATAAATTCAATGAGATATGATGAGGAAAACGATAAAATTATTACTTAAATTATAATGCATTACGAATAATATATACCAACGGCATTGTTACGAATATTATAAATGTAGCTTAAATGTATACTCTAATGTGAATTGAGTGACATATTCAAGCTCTCTTTGATAATCCATTTGAATATAATTGCATGATACGCTGTCACATTTTATTATATATCAAATCATATAGATAATTATTAGATATTATTACGATATGTTTTTGTGTAAACATATTTTAATTTCGTTCATATGATAAACCATTGATTAATCGGATAGATAACAAAAATCAAAATATTGTAATTTTGCATTTGCAAAATAACAATATCTTTCTAAAGAAATTAAAATTTCCCCCATTAATAGAACAGAATTAAAATAAAACAACTGATAAGAATTAGATCGATATATACACGGAAAGAACGATTTTGTTGAAATATCTAAAAATTTAACAAGATTACAGATTTGAAGATAATTTTGTTGGACTATCAAAATAATTATGTAGGACGTTCAAATATAATGAGCAATGTAACAATGTTGAAAAAAGTTTTGACATTCTAGTAATCAGCATGAATATTTTACATAATTATTATGATGATTTAACAAAATTATTTCCAGATCTGTATCTTTAGATATTTTAGCAAAATCGTTCTTTTTACGTGAGAGTTTAAAATTGAAGTTGTCGACACTGAAGTAAAACTTTTCTTATGCTATATTTTTCTTCACCATTTTATTTCTGCAAAAAGAAGACTACCCAGTCCCCCTTCTTCCCTTTTCGCATTCGTCTGTAGATATATCGTGTGGTTTTACGTTCCAGCTTGACGAATCGATCTTTACATGGACAAATTGGAAAGCTTGATTGATGTACGGTACGAGGTCGTACGGTAAACGGAGTAACAAAACGGCATGCGCGCGGCAGAGACCAAGGGAATACAGAGACGGGGGTCTCTTATTGCTGCTGTCAACAGCGAGTATGAGGGTGGGAAACAGGCAATGATCGTGTATACACGGGGGCGCTCGGGGCGGAAATTGGTTTAGTGTTTGCCTTTTTGACTGAAGTACTGTCAGTTACATCTGTACGTGGACCGTGCTTCAACCTCCGAGTCATGGAAGGGGGAGATATAGAGGGAGGAGAGAGAGGCAGTGGAAGGTTGATCGTCAAAAGCGCCCCGAGGAAAACCGCCAATCAATTGAAAGGGCAGTGGATCGATATAGCGGTTCGCGCAATGTCGAGTATCTCGCGTGACGGGTCGCTCTTGTTGAGAAACATCAAGAAAAAAAATCGAAAACGAAAGAACGCTTGTTCGTTTGTACACGCATTTATATAACATACAGCATTGTCCGTTACTGTCCATAGATAGAACTCAATCAGTAGCCCTCATTCATCTTGTGACCAACTTTAATCCCGTATTACGATTACGTCTGTTACGATTACATAAACTCATTTAACTTTTACAATTACGACAATCCGATTATGATTGCTGTTTGATCAGTGCTGAGGAACGTGATATTGTAATTCGATTTCCTATTATCTCCATAAAAAATTAAATAGCAGAATAACAAGGATAAGTTTTTGCTAACAAATTATTAAATAGTAATGATTAGACTTTCCGTCTAAGGCCCGTTTTCACAATATATGGTTACCTAAAGATTAAAGGTTACCAACAGATGCATCAATGAAATTTATTCAAGAATTTTTTGGTTACCTTTAATCTTTAAGTTAAATATTGTGAAATCGAGTCTAAGTCTTCTTTGACAAGCAAAATTTTATTCTTTTTTTTCGAAATAGAAGGCAGAGACCATGTTCCCTTCATAGAAATATCTTGTTAAAAATATTATTTGATAATGTAATACAGATGTAATTTTGAGAAATATAATTTTGAATTTTTCAACACTTTTTGAAAATCTAGAATAGTAAAAAAAGACTTGAGCTGAAGGAGTAAAAATATAATTGCTTATAAAATGTAATATTCTTTCGACGAATAAAAATAAAACTTGATAATATACTTCAGCTATTCACTTATGCATCTATTCATGATTTCAACTTGATTTTTATTTATCGAGCGGAAATAAGACATTTATACGGTCCCATTTGTCCGCCTTTATTTCTCGATGCGCGTCTCGCGTTTATCTCGCGTATAAATTTCACGCCTGATCAGAGCTCGCGATATAAATGTACGTCGCTGAAGGCAGATTACATATAAAATACGTTTAGTAGAAGCTCACAAGCTCGCTCGCCCGTGGTGACTACGATGCAGTCTGTGGTGGTTATACGGGGACACCAATTGGCATTCATTGGCGCCAATTTATCTTCGCAGACGCGAGGCGTGGCTGAAACTTAAGCGTGCTGCTGCTCCTGCGTCCGCTTAATTGTACGCCGGTACTAATTAAGCGACGACGAGCCCGCCGTGAAGGAGAATACCTCACAGCTTCTTCTTCTCTTCTCCTTGTCTTTCTTTCTTTTTAAAGTATACATAACGACATTTTCAAGTTCATTCCCACGAGAAGTGCCGTAGAGAATTTCTTTCGATGCATTTTACTTCATCGATCCCGTCAAGTAAAACGTATTAACAGTTACGAAGAATATTAATCGTGTTAAGTCAATTTCATTTATTTGCAATGGTATTATACTCGAAGTATAATCAAGATCTTCAATTATTCTTGTCATTACTTCAAGTACTTTCATGCTCGAATTTTGCATGTTAAAACGTGAAGCTCACGATCATCATGCCATCATCACGTCGTTCATGTCATTATCGCGTGGCGAAATTATTTTCCTGTCTATATAACTACAGAAGGCTGATAACTTTTAGATAGTTGCCGCTAATCATGTATAAACGTCCAACTTTTCGGTATACCGGCAGTTACCAACGGACGTCTTTCGTGCACGATGAGTGAAAATTAACTCGCGCTGATTGAGGAGATCTAAATTCAACTTGCGGTTGGGGCGTTGATGGCAGACATTGACTCGCCAAACATTTCACGGTAGCGAGACCAGGTGATTCCATTTCTGCAGTGATTTGGCTATTAATATCTTGAATGATCATGAATAATAAATTACTTTCTTTCGCGAAAAGTTTATCGCGCTACGATTATTCGCAGTAATCTGAAGAAACATTTTAAAATCAATAGGTATTTCTTTGCCATAAATGTCTGTTTATCATCAATTTTATATTGTTTAAAGTAAATGAAATTGAAATAATATTCATATTATAATATTCACAAAAATACTTAAAAAGTATGCAATTTTTGCATTTTTTTTTGTTCAAAAACAATAAAAAGTAGTAAGATATAGAGTAAAGTAAATTGTTTATGATTTTAAAATATATTTACAAAATAATAACATTTTTATACACTTCATTTAATAAGTTTTAATTATATAAGAGGATACTTTATATGAATGAAAATTAAAACTCAATTAAAATTGTCTTGACTTGTATATTTTTTTATAATGTGTATAAATCTAATAGTTGGCACATATACGGATGTTGATTTATTCAATAACTATTATTTATAAAAATTCAAATATATATATATATCTTAAAAATAATAGCAGAGATTGAATGATAATAAAATAAAATTTAATTAAAGTCGGTAGAATTTAACATAGATGTTTCACCGCGAAATTCACGCGGAGCGTATAATTTAAAACGTACTTCCATACTTCCATTTAATGTCCGTTCCGTGTTATAATTCAGCCTCGGAATTTGAATATGGCGAGTTGAACTTCAGTAGACACCGCGAAGTTCGCCCACGCTGGCGCTTCATACCGCGACGCAATAAATCGAGACCGTGAACCGCGACGACAAAAGGTCAAGTTATTAGCACTAGATTACACACCATCTATTATTATCTGCGCCTTGTGGAGCGCGAAGAAGATCGAATTTTATTACATGCATCCCTTGGTACATATCACAGTTAAAAAATTGACGAAGAGTGGAGAATCTAAATTTTTCAAGTCAAGAATTGAATCACTGAAAATATCAATATTACTTTTGGAAAGAATATTTGCTATACATAAATTGCTTAGTTAATTATTAATTAACGTTCCTCATTTAAAATAACAACAAATATTTAAATTTTATCATGAGAATGTGTATGTGTGTGTCAGCGACTGTTTGCTCTATAATTTTAGGAAATTTAACATTAAATAATTGTCTAGCTAATTACACTTAATAAAATATCAAGAAATTAAAATACATATTTAAAATAACAATAAAATTATATTACTGTTTAATTTTATCAAGAAATATATTTGCATTTTGTGTTGCTAACATATTTTGTATTGTTTTTGACACATGTATTTTTACATGCATTTTTACAGTATGTTGATTCTTAACGATATCCAGACCATTAAAATTTTTAAATTTGATTTCAATCAGAGAATTGGTCAATATTTATTCTTGAATTGTGAAAATTACGATGGATAATCGAATTTACATTAAAAAACATTTGATTCCAAATAAATAAAAAATACGATAAAAAAATAAGAGATTAAAGAAAGAGAATTGATGAATCTGATAGGTATTCTATATATATCTTTGCGACAAACGACCTCCGTTTCAATGTGGCTGAGGTACATTATTTCCGGAATAGAAAATCATCTCACTCACACAAACAAGGAGAGATTGCAATCAGGTGCACGAGAGAGAATAGTTGCTAGCCACCTCTATCTTCTCGGTTAATTATTCTAATTTGATTAAGATTTATCTCGGCGTGGTGGTTCGTTTGTTCGCATTCGTTCGTTTCTATCCATGGAATATCACCTTCGAATTGGCCAATTCGCTCGGTCTATCCTTTAAACTAATTACGAGTTGGAGAACTCTGTCCACCGAGCTTTCTCTCACCCTTGTTTCTTTCTTTCTCCCCTTCTCGCGCTCAATCGCGTACTATTTCAACCTGCCTGCAACCCGCTGAGACACTTCTGGGATTATCTGGAGGCGACGGTTGCACACGTTTGGCCGCGTTCGATTTCGCCTCGAGGCGCATTTTCTCTTCAGCGGGATCTTGCCAATATCCGATTGTTTCGCGAGGTATATTCCGTGTACAAATAAGTCGATGGAGGAAGTGTCTCTTAGCGGAAGGATATTTGACTTCGAAGAATGCTACAGTTTACAGATAGAGGATGGATAATCCTGCATCTTGACATTTCTTGCTTTGCGAGAGAAATAGAGAGAAAGCCAAATCATTTTTATCATTGTTAAACTTATCGATCGCATTCCTTGGCTCGTGGACTGACGTCGGACAATTCAGCTACCGAAGGATTTTAATTGCAGGATGTCAAACTTGGAGGCGTGATTAACCGAAAGGCAACCAAACCTTGACTCAGCACAGCCTCACTCTTTAATTAATTCTTCGTAGAACTTCTCTTCGCTGACGGTATGCGTAATATTCGAATCCACGGATCTCGATGAAATATTTCACGCGCTCAATAACCGCAATTCTCAATTTGAACGAATCTCCTCTTTTCTTCAACTGATCGAGATCACTGTGTAGTGAGCAATAATATTATTATCAGTATTATGATTATTAATAATAAATTTCTGAAATTGTTTTATATATCGCTTAGCAAAATATTAAACTCTAGATTATATTGAGAAAAGAAATGTTGCAATTACTATAATATAATTTAATTATAATTCTTATAGTGTCATTTTTTATGCCAACTACATACCCATTTTTCGGTAGAATTAATATATATATAAATATATTTATTATGACTATTATTAACAGTATAGCAGTAATAAAAATAGTGCTCCTATAATTATTTTATCATATAATTATAATTATAAACACTTTTCTCAGTACATAAGATCTTCAAAGATTGCTGATATTTTCCTTCAATTGCTTCTCTCAATCTTTGGTAAGATCTTCTTTGTGATTAAACTAATATACAGCTATTGTACTTAAAAATTAAACAGATATATATTTAAAGTTTGATGAAAGGAAGATAGAAAATGTTAGTGCAGTCCAGCGACAAAGAACAGGCCTCAACCGCAAGTTGAATCCTTCTAATCAGCGGAGTTAATTTTAAAGTTCTCGAATTTCATCTCTCTTCTTTCTCATATCGAAAATTGTGAATATCACACTTTTGCTAAATTTTCTATGCGAACTTATTCTGTGACTACCATAGAAAGCGATACAAGCTTGTAATAGCGAACAAGGGACTCGTCGCGTCGAATTCTAAGTATAGCAATTGGATCGATCGTGTCTTTTCCCCGTGGCATCGTTAATTAAATCGAGCCCGATGATTCAGGAGGGACGACCTTTCGTTCGCGAGAACAGACCGTTTGCATACGGTCTTTCGTCCCCAGCTGTCGGGAGGTTCTGCCGATCAACGATTTAAGCGCGTGCCGAATAATTGCACATTGGAGGTGCGAATTTCTCATCACATTTCTAATTGATTGACGAATTAGCCGTCCCCGAAATTTCGCTTCATTTTTCATCGCACTCGAAATCAAAATAGAAAAGGCATATATTTGTTATGTATTCTAGAATTTGTGAGAATTTATCAAGATTCATTGACGCGTATATTTATGTATGTTAAATTGATGATTTTGAAATGTTTGCCGTATTAAAAATTCAAAAAAGAACTGTTAAAAGTTTTATCTAATCATAAAAAAAAATTGAGTTAAAAATCAATAGGATGATACAATTAAATAACCCTAAATGTAATCAGCGTAAAACGGACTTTTAGTGATAACAAACAGCAAACGATGTCATTACGGCAAACGAAATGTGGACAGTTCTAGCGTAAAATTGCAAAAATTACGCTGCGCTCTGCGCCAAAATTAAATAACTTTTTTGCATGCGCCAGCATGTCGATCGTGCAGCATCGCGTAACAAGTTGGTCCGCGGATTGAAATATGTGCGCTTGCACACGAGTAACAGATACCCGTCATTCGAACGGCAAATACGGACGTAATATGAATGCCTGGCGTCGCATTGCGTTATTTTATTCCCCGAATTAAGCACGGTCCATTAACGACTGGCGCGCGATGGAAAATCATCGCGTTGCCGGAAGTTCGAATCGAAACGGTTTAGCGAAGGTTCGCCGACCTTTATTTTGCGCGGAGCAAATTGTGTACTTATCGATGGGAAATTGTATGGGAAAAGTATCACGACACATAATTGTCACAATTCGATCAACGCCGGATGCGGACTTCTTTTTATGCTGCTGTTTCATTAACTCTCATTGCAACCGCAATATAACATTTTTTCTAAACATTTTTATGAACGATACGAATCAAATGATGATTATTTATAAGAATCTGGAAATATCTCACTCGTTCACAGTTCTATTACATTGAACGTTTATTCTCGTGATCTTGATATGGATTGGATTCGATTAATTAGCGAGTTTTTTTAATTCATCGATTGCTCAATCGCATTACGCGAATGTAATTTTGTTCCATAAAAGCTGCATTTGCGCATAAAGCGATTGATCAATCGATGAATTAAACAACGCTCTTATTATCATATACAGATATAACCAAAATAAACAGTTGTTTTATAATACAAGATATCGACAATTTCTGGTTTAAATGGATGAATATTTACAGATTTCAAGAAATAAACTTTGGAAACAGATTTCAAGAAATAAACTTTGGAACGCAAATAGATGAGAATATTTTATATTTCATTAGTTTTATAAATATCTTTACATAATTAGGAACCGTTACAATTCAACTTCAAGAGATAAAAATGAAAAGTGTTCAACTTTTCATGATTTTGAATTTCATTATAATTTCTTTAATATTAAGATTTTATATTATTTTTCCGCCATGGAAGCTGTTTTAACTCCGTTCTTTCCTATTGTTACAATCATTTTGGAACTTTTATTACTGCTGTAGGCTAAGAAGTTTTAAAGAATAGATTAGAAAGTTTTAAATAATCACGCGAATCTCTCCTTCATACGATGGATTATATATTGGTTCCGGTTGGAGGTAAAACTCTCTTCTCTTGGAATGCATAACCAAATGATTTAGACTTGGCCACCAGGCCACTACGACCGCAAGCACGATAAATCTTATCCGTCAGTCAGTCGGTCAATCGATGAACCGACCGATCAACCCATCCATCTATCTAGAACCCGACAAACATACATGTACGCACGCACGCATGCATGCACGTGTGCATACTCAGGCGTGTTTAATCCGTTCGTCGGAAGTGATTCCGGAGCGGGCGTTCGCGTTCCGCACTGGCGATGTAGTTCATAAATTCCCGAATTTAAGCGAGAGACGCCCGTCGTAAACGCCGCGACTGTGACGGCCGCAAACGAAGACGTTAAAAATCGTAATTTCGGAGGAATAACATAAATAACGAGAAGCAACAAGAGAAGAAGGATGAAGATACGAGGAGAAGGAGGAGGAGGAGGAGAAGGAGAAGGAGACGGCCACCCGTGCGCGGCGCGGCGCCGACATGAAATCGCGTGAGGATCTCCTTTGGGAGTAAACAAATCAATTCCGCTTGGGACACGTTTATGTCCGCAATCGTAAATTATCATTAAGGTGATTGCCTGCGCGCGTACGGTAATGCCGGCGATCCTGCACACACGAGAGAGAAGATCCACCGGGCGACGAGCATCATTGCCGTTGTCGTCTTGGTGGATCGTCTTATGCATGTCTCACTCGTGCACGAGTCTTCCGTGCAATGAGCTTACATTGAAAAATCATTTAGCAGAAAGACTATTAGAATCGTGTTTAGAATTCGTGCAGATAATAGACACATAACAAATTCATATTTTCAAAATTATTTTGATGTATACTCTATAATAGCTTTAAGAATGTATTACATTTATTTTTTTAACAAAACAAAAAATTTATAGGTTTTTCTATATTATATTTTTATTTATTGGAAGTAATACAAAAAGTTTGGCAATTATTTAGAACCTGGATTAAAAATTATTTATTATAATAGAAGTGAAAAAGAATTAAAATAAAATAAGAAATTTATTATTATTATTTAAACTACTATAAAATTGTATTGTTAAATAAAATATTGACTTATTAAACTATTTCATATGTATATTATAATATTTATTTTACTTACGGAAAATAATAAATTTACTAGTTGTAGTCATTTTTGTTCAGAGAGACTATATATATATATATATATCTGATACATCGTTGAGTGGAGAGATGTAGCTTTAAACAATACACCGAAAGAACAATTTCGTTGCGCAATGTTATTGCTTCGTGCGATCGTCATTACCGTTGTCATTCTCGCGGCAGAAATGTAATTCATAATCACGAAACTCAAGTTTAATTAGACTACTTAAACAGTTTTCAATAAATCTGCCTTTATGCCGGCTAGAAATTTAATCTCCGCTTCAGCGGCTTTCTGTAAGAATTGTTGTCGATTTATCGTTCCTCTAAGATGAGGAAAGCTCGGCTCATCAGTAGGATTATATTAGTCATGTTTTGAAAGGAACGCTCGTTCAGACCGGTTTAAAGACGATTCTGGGATCTCATCTGTATTTACATTTATCGAATTTTTTATCGTCGACTTGCCTCCTCGTTTTCTAACTCGCGAACACAAGGAAGGTATGGCACGATAGCTTCCTCGTGGTAATTTGAGAGCGTATGATAAGTTTGTTGCTCGTCGGAGATATTAATTTCCGAAATTATCTTTGATAGAGCAATTAAGTGTAGATAGAACCATTAAGTGATAGCTGGTGGCGGTTTTAGTTTAAACATTGAGCGCAATCCTCCGCCTGTGTGGCGAATAGCCATCTCTATGGACCGGTTATACTGGCGAGATAATGGTTAATAAAGCCACCAATAACATTAATCAATGACTGTTTGAACATCTTTACGTCGCCACGGTTTATTGGGATTACTGATTTATTAGAATAATCTCAGGTATATTTTGTTATATACAGCGACTTAAAGAAAAGAAGGAAAAATTTTGGTAGCAATATTTAAGCATTCTAGTATAAAAAAAATTACTTCCTAGTATAAAAAATTAAAGCGAATATGCATGAAATTCGAGAATGAGTTACAACTCATGAGTTATAACTCATTCACTTTTAATCTCATTCTAATTATAACGATATTATCAAATATTTACGCGAGAAAATGTACATAAATACAATAAGAAAATTAGAGAACTAAAGTTGTAGAATTGATTTACTTACCGTATATCTTATTTACTGTAAGAAAAATAATTAGAAACGATGATACAATTGTATGCATTTGATAACAAAAAGTATGTGTGAATTTCACAAATGATGATAGTTATAACATGTGCCCTTGTACTTGACAAAAATAAATCGAGAGCAGATCATTTAACATTAGAACCGCTGATGATATTTTGACTCTGTTCATCATTTCAATTTTTGTTGCATTAGATAGTACAGAATATTGAAAAAAAAAATATGAATATAATACAAATACACTGGCCAACAAAATTAACAACATCTGTTTTACTATACAAAAATAGGTAAATTTCAAAATAGAATAACTTCGTCGTATCGAGATGTTTAAAAAAGCTTTCCAAAAAAAAAATTATTCAACATTGAAGCAAAAATGTAGCTTCGTAATCGAAGCTTCGTAAAAAAACAAATTAAAAATAAAGATTCGCTCTTTCGAATGATGTAAATCGCATTTGTGTACAATTTTTAGTCTACTCCATAGAATTAATCGTAAAAAATTTTAAGATCTGATATATTTTCATTTGTATTTGTGTAATTTCATAAAATCTCTATGATCTATCTTTTTAAAGAAGTGATCTGAAAAATAGAGATTTCAAGCTATAAAATGCTTTTTTAAACATCTCGATACAATTTTTGACGAAGTTATTCTATCTTGAAATTTACCTATTTTTGTAGAGTGAAACAGGTGTTAATTTTGCATTAATTTTGTTGGCCAGTGTAATTCTAACAATACAAATATGAAAATATCTTTTCATTAATTGAAAATAAGGATAGGAAATTATCAAATTTGCCGCTAGTGGGACATCTTCAATCTAGTACTATAATTTTCATCAAATCTTGATCGCACGGTGTATATATTGAATCTGAAAGTTTCGATATTTTTTTGGCAATCCTAAATTTTAATCCAATTAGAAAACAGGGGCTATTATCTATTATTCCGATCGTGTAATGAAATGCAAATTGAAATGAGAAGATGATGGCGACGAAAACGACTATTGGGACAACATTGGCAATATCAGATATCGAAGACGTCTCATAGAGAAATGGAAAGTTACAACCATAAGCCGGTAATCGATTTAGTGGTACTTAAGTCGAAAGTCCTCAGAGCGTGAGTGCCTGCTGGTTATCGAGGTGGGACATTAAAGTTTAGCGAGCCGAACATGCATGAGGTACTCACATTGCGGATGAATTCGCCTAACGTCGAATTAGGTAAGTTTCATCGAGTAGCTCGATAAAGACATTGAAAGCTATTCGGAGAAAATGACGGAAAAAAAATTCATCTAGGAATTAATTCAATAAGAGATAAAAGCAACGTGATTGCGTTTTTAATCTCTTTGTGATTCATGCGGAATGGATAATTATAGAAGCTTATGAGGCATGAACGTTAATGAAATTGCCATGACGTGTGAAATTGTCTTTCACTGCGTGTGATCGATTGCGGAAAATGTACAACGGATTTTCTTTTGTGCCTCGCAGTGAAAAGTTGATAAAAAGAGATTAATTGCCGACGATGGACTAATAATGTCTCAATTAAATAGCAATCTTATCATTATATATATCACTAAATATCACTAAATATCATTAAATATATCACGAGAGATTCATAAAAAATTAAAATCATAATTAATCAGCTGATGTACTTTATTAAAGTCTTTAATTTATTTGAGTATATATATATATATAATAAAATATATAATAATAAAATTTAGACGTGTGTAAAATTTCAGTATAAAAAAAATTATTATATATTGTATTGTAAAAATTATTACATATATTATAGCAAATATAAAACAGCGAAATAACGAAATAATAAATATCATAGAATTATGTTCTATGTGTCTCTAGTCTCTGATAATTAATTTTTGTGAGAAAAATTAATGAATCGAAAAATGTAAATATATATATATATATATAAGTAATAAAAAAATTATAACATATAATTATAACGATGTAGAAAATTTTATATCCAAGATTATACTTAATTAATTAATAAATCATTAAATTAACTGCAAGAATTCGTTATCAAACATGATTACAGTGTGCGTTACTGTGCTATCGGAAGATTTGAAAAATTTAACAATATATAATGTTTAATTACGTACATTAAGCTAAAAAGTCTAGAAGGGGATGAAATCTGAGTTGGCTATTTTCCAAATATCACAATAATTCAAGGTATCAATTTGAAGAGTATAATTTCGAAATTGCGAACACCTGGCATTTTGTCAGATCAACGGGAGGTCGAGGAGCGGAAACGGATCCACTCGACTGACGAGAGAATGGAACAACGTCTAGAACGGTAATCCCGGTATTCGTTTGTTCCCTGAAGAAACCCCGCTTATCCGGCAAAAAGAATATCCTTGAGAATAGATCCCGTCGACATTTCCATGAGCGCTCGTCGTCGCTGGTGATGCAGTGTCACGGACTGCGTCACGTCGACCGGGATTTTTTTCTATTCCCACCCTTTAAAACCGACAGCGTACCTCCGAGAGGCGCGGAAGCCACTGGTCATTTTTCAGTCGGCGCGGAAATAAGATGTCGGAGATCGGGTTCATATGGAGGATACGGGGGACGATCACAATTCCGTAAAGGCTGCGATTGTTATCCGCAGGAGAAAAACGTGTGACGTACATCACGTTTATGTCGTGCCGATGCGAGATTCACAGTTGAATGCAGAAGCGCATTGTTAGTCCAAAATTGATAGTCGAGTTCGTGTAAATTTTCGTTCATTTATTTTACGTCATCATTTATTCAGACCTTATCGATGTTTTGTTATTATGTATCATATAGAATGATCCAAATCAAAAAGAAATTTTCTCTTGAAAAACCTATTATAAATATTATCAACATTATAGCAAGTGTAATAGTTAAAGAAGTTAATAATCGGGAAATCTAGGACAAGAGAATCAAACGTTTATTGTCGATGATAACGATCCAGTTCAATCGCTGGTTTATGAGGTGTGGTTAATACAGTGATCATCATGGTTATTCCCATATGAAACGTTCCTTACCAGTGAATATTTTTGATATTCCTTTAGAAAGAGAGTTATTCGCTGCGGCTTATGGAGAGAGATTATCTATATAAATTTTATGATTTTTAACTCTGTAAAATTATAATTTTTTTTAAATATCCATAAAGGAAAAATAAAAATTCATCATTCTTGAGATTACCAAACAAAATTGATCATATCTAATAATCAAATTGTTTTCACTTCCTGTTCTGCAAAAGTAATTATATAACTCTGAAGCTTGGCGAAAAAAATTTAACAGTTAAATCAGAAATTGTGACTTGAACTTCCATAATGATAACGTTATCAGTTATTTTTTTGTCATTTTTGAATAACTTAATTATCTGTGACCTCGTTTTTAAGATAATTTTTTTACAATTTTTAATTATATATAATGTGTAATTTATTTTAATTTATTTTTACGTAAGAATAGATTGTGTCTTATTAACTGTACTTAACTCTCATTTGCCTTAAAAATTCTTAGCTTTATTATTTTTTTATAATATTTAGAGTTCTTAGATTGATAAAATTGTATCAGATATATTTTGTAAAAAAATTAAAATTTAGAGTTATATATATATATATATATATATA
>NW_012130087.1:2629128-2646737 GCF_000143395.1 Atta cephalotes
TTATATATATATAAATAATACTAATAAATCTTATTTACATTTCATCTTTTACATTAGTAGTGTACATGTCTTATTTGATTTTATTTCGTTTTATTTAATATATTTTTAAAGATTTGTATGTATATACTTTTCAACAAAAACATCTTAATTAGTTTCACAAAAATTTATTTTTTTGATTGTCAAGCTTCTATATTAGATCTGCCAGTGTGAATTTCGAATTTCTAATATCAAATTTGAATTTAGTGAATCCAAAAACTTATAACAAATCTTTAGTAAATTTATCTATTTTTAAATAAATGAGAAACTATTATATAGTGGTTCTGAAACAGTGTTTTGATGGATAAGGGTGGAATACAATGAATTATAATAAATCTTATTAAAAGAAAAGTTATAAAATTTGAAAAATAGATTTGTCTTGGGAAAGATACTTTCTAAGGATTATGGTAATGAATAATAAGTTTGTTATCCAGCACGTTCGTACTTCTCTTGCGATTCTTTTTTATCTCCTTTTTGATTTTCATTTTTTAAAAACAATATTAGATTATATAAAAAAAAGCGTTTTCTTTAAATATTATAATTTCAATGTAATATTTAAAATTAATGTAAAGTAAAGTAAGATAATGTAAGGTTAATGTAAAGTTTTTAATTATGTATATAATGTAAAATTTTTTCATTTTTCTAGATATTTTATGTAAAAGATACAGGAATTAAGAGTATCAGTCCAGTAACGCTCTTCTAATAAAATAGTGAACGATAAGGTTCACTAAATGTTGGTATTAACAATCACGACACGATATTTGCGATAACCCGCAAATATTTTGGCATCTCTGAAGAATTAAAAGCCTTTATTATTTTTTTCATGATAATTCATATTGTTTTCTTAACACATAGCTAAATATATTTATTTATGATGCTTTATATCACTTTATACCATCTTGATCGCGACGTTTAATTCCATTCATCATGTTGAGCCCAAGTATTTAAATGTGAATAAAATCGTAGACAGTCACTAAAAAGCGCTCAACGACTTTCGATATTCCGCTGGTAGAAACCATTCGGAACGATCGCATAGCAATGACTTTCATATTACATACTCAGCACGACATAGTCATCTTACGTCTTCGCCGCGGAGTAAAATTGCGAAAGCTCTTTCTTTCTGCTAAAGGAACTGCGTCCGTCGTCTGTGTGAACGACGATATGAGTCTCTCTTGTACGAAGAAAGGTGCAGATGCATACATCGAATATTCTGGTTAATGTTTCCGCGTGTCGAGAACGGGAAAGACAACGACTTAAAAGAAAGCACAGGGCGGGGTGGAAAGTGTCGCCATTTCGTCGTCGAGAGGTGCCACCGCGTGTTACGAGGAAGTCCTATTGACATTCAAATTCTACAACGCGAGAATGACTCGGCGGCTGCAAATATTTGTACTTTCACATTCATGAAACATCCGAAGGACGAGAAGCGTGTTTGTTCGTCATAAAACCGCGCGTCTTTTCCTATCTAAAATGGGACTCCGGCGAAAATTTACCGTTGGATTATCCCATATATACGTGTGTACACCTCATGTGCATCTTGAGAATTTTATGCTCGGTGATATTTTTCTCGTGCCGATTCTATCGCTGGACATTCGTCCGAGAGATACCGAGAGATATCTTCAAGGATTATTTCATACAATGTGTAACTGTCACGCAAAAATATATTAATATCAAGAAGATTGTACTAACTTTCTTTCAATTCAATCTAAATATATCGTGATGAAAAGTTACACTGAGAATCTATGTTCTTTTTAAGAATTAAAGGAACTAACAATAAAGATAAAAGATAATAAAAAATACATTAACAAAATAAAAAACTTTTGTAATATTATTATCGGAGAGCACAAATATATTTAAATTTAAAAAAGTGTAAAAATGTAAGATCAATTTACTTGTTTAACAAAATAAGATTTTTGAATTCGCGGAAAATATTATGTTAAGATAATATTTATATACGAATGATTCTTAATCGGAATACCGAAACACTTTTTAATAAACTGTTTGAAATTAAAGAAAAATTAAAATTTAAGCATAAATTAATGTATTTAATCTGCGCTACTTTTTTAAAAGAGCTCCCATCATTTTTTCCTTATTTATCTGGCGCCAGCGGTAAGAATATAGTTTCATTTGCAACTTCATACAGTCCTTTGACTTCCGTAATACCGAGAAACTTGCCGAGGTGTCACAAAACGAGATCACACGTTGAAGTTTTGGTAAACCTGAGGTTGCTCTGGTGTACGCACGCGGGACTTTTTCCTGTAGCAAAAAACGTCGCCGATCGTCGTGTTTTATTCGCAATGAGGCTTTCGGTCTATGCAGCACCCCGTCGTGAAAAACCGTGTCTCTGCGGAGCATTTTGTAAAAAGGCTGGTGATACATTTTTTAAAATTCACTGAGATATGGGATCATTAAAATGTAATCCACATTTCATCTATAATTTTCATTCGTATCCATCCAGTCTGGAGAACGTCTTCAGAACACAGTTAAGCATTAAATCGCCGCCGACGTTGTGTCGATTCACCAGGTACGAAACGATAGAAAGATTTGCAGAGGTTTAAACGGCGGATTTACGGCCGAAGGCTTCTCGACACATTTCCAATTTTTCATGGGGATTGCACGCGAAAATCGGCGGAGCGCATTCGCAATCGCGTTAACAATAATTGATGCGGCACTTCCAAAGAATTCGGCACGCAGATCTATTACCATTCTGTAATTTAACGGTCATCATTAATTTGAACAACTTATTTGAATAGCGATAGGTATTTCTAACAAGAGATGACAACGTTAAAATTTAATGCGAAAACGATTAGCTCGGCAGCGGATACTGCTGATAATAACCATTTCTGGTATACGTTTCCATAAACGCTCTGCCATTATCAATTCTTTAGAGCCGTCACCGGCGCCCAAAGCGAACGTTGAAATATGCAGAGCCTGTCAGCCCTTCGTTTCGGACGGTTCGACATTTTCCATGAGGACGATGTTACCCCGGCATATAGATTAATGATCGCGATAGCCGTCGCTACAATCGCGTAATGCGAATGTAATGTCCAATCTGTCGCGCGCATACTTAATAATTCTACGGCTGCCGATCGATGGCTCGCGCGAATTCGCGCGCTCGAATAATGACGCGCCTGAGCCGAATAATACACCCAATCTGTGGGCGCAACAATATTTCGTCAGCGTGATTAACGACTGCCAATCAACGCCCCCGCGGTCGACGTAAATTACTCATTAGGTATTCTATCGGTTGATAAGAATAAAGGACTGGGATGGATATAAATTTTCCCATTGCATGAAATACGAGTCGATCTCTGTATTTTATGAGAGAGTCATATCTTTGATTGAGTTACCAGGTCCCCATATTAATATAAATAAAATCTTTGTACTTTTGAAAAAAATAATGAAATTTCGTAAACGCCGTTTTTCTGCACAGAAAGAAATTTTGCTGAAGTATTTAAAAATTTAGCTATATATAAATACACATTTGAAAATAATTTTGTTGGAACATTAAAATAGTTATGTCAAATGTTTATTCTTTAAAGGAAATCAATGACTTTAATGATATACTTATAACTAATATAATCATTAGCGAATATTTATTGCTTTCTAATAATAACATACTGATCACTTTTAGAGATTATAAATTTTTAGAGGTTTTCAATTTGCAAAAATCACATATAATTTTTAAAAGAAAAAAATTAGTGCATTATTACTGAAAAATAGTAAATATTTGCTAATGATTACATCAGTTATAATTGTAACACTGAGGTCAGTATAATAATACACTGATTTATTTTTAGAGAGCATCAGGCATGATGAGTTGAAAGCTTTGATATTTTATTAATAAGGCTATTACTTTTAACAACTTTAAAGATTTAAAGAAGCTTCGAAAGAATTCAAATCATCAAAGTTAACTTCGAACTATTGAAGAAATGAATTTTTAAAAAATGATAAGTTACAATATAATAATGTTGCAAATGAGGTCGCATTATCCCATTATCACAATTTCTTTTCGCCATTGATTGAATTTTCTGTATAATGCACACTCAAAACTTCAAGAAAAATATCAGATCTGGAGCAGTTAATGTAGCGTTCATGTAAATTTACAAAGCGGGTTATAAAAAGAGAAACCGTTTCGTAGAGGAATACACGTTCTAAAAGAGATATATTTCCTTTGCCTATGAGTAATAAAATGGTAAGGAGGCGAGTAAATTTCAAAGAAATCTCTATTTGAATTGAACTTTCTTTCCCTCTAAAAAAATCGAGAAGTAATAGACAGTACTTAGATATATCTAAGATTTAAGCGAAAAAATTTAATATATTTTATCTACTAAATCTGCGACTTATTTTTCTGGTAGCGAATCTTTGTCGTTCGTAAAGAAAGTTTCCTATTTCTTTATTTAAAAGTTATCAAGTTTGTCGCTCTTTAAAGGGGAATAAATTTTTTTATATTTTTACACAAACTTTTTACTCTGTTTAAAAAAATTGGTTAGTCTTTTATATTTTTAATTTTCTTTTCTTTAATAAAGACCTTGTTACTAATAAATTTATAGACTAAAAAAAAAACAGCCGAGCAATCACTTTTTCCATTTCCTTTGCAGTATTTCCAAAATCTAGTCTAGCAAGAGAGAACGCAAAGAACGTTGTAATAAAAAATTTCACGTAGTTTCACAGAAGAAAGACAATGTAATTTCAATGCATATCAAAAAAACTAGGTTCTTGTTTTTTTTTCAAAAAAAAAAGAGAAAAAAGAGAGTAAGGAAAAAAATAAACGAACGATCCTTCGAACTAGGAAATAACCGACGTTCCTCACGTCGTGAACATTCCGCTCGATCGCATTGCGCCTCGACGGTGTACTACACTCGTGAAAGACGACGTCGACGTCGACGTCGGCGCGAATGAAACGATAACGGCATCGGCGAGGGGCCATCAAGCAGCCACGAGTCCATTTTTCGCGCGACGAGTTGCGTCCGTTCGCACGTAGCGCGACGTCGTAAAGTGAAAAGTTGCAGCTCCAACTGGAGAGTAAAAGAGGGGGGGAGAGGGAGAGAAAAAAAGAAAGAGAAAAAGAAAGAGAAAAAGAGAGAGGCAGAAAAAGAAAAAGAGTGAAATGCGAGAACGGTGCAACGGCAGAGGGGTAGCTTTCGTGTCGGAACCATTGTTGGTTAACGAGGTAACTCGACACGTCCGAAGATAACAGGGTTCGTGCTCCGCACGAGTAACTCGCCGCAAAAAGTCCGTTCGTGGTCCCGAGCCGCCTGCTGGAAAAGCTTGTCGCGCTACGAAGCTTGACTACTACTTAACCTGCGGATTTGTAGACCGAGCGGAGGGTGATAGAGTACAAGAGAGAAAGAATCAAGAAAGGATGAAGACTCCTTCCCAGGAACATCGAGATTCCGCTCGTCGTCGTCCTGATTCTTCAGATTTCCAATTGTGTCGTCGTGTTTCGTGGATACAAATGTTTATACTCTTATTATTTTTATTCGGAATAAATAGTTTTTTTCTTGTATATTGAATATTCTATGTATATATATTTTTGTTTTAAAGAATACGCATATAAATTATGCTATTATCTTAAAATTTAGCGGAATGATTACTTTTTAGAATAAAAGTCGATTTTTTTCTTTGTTTTTGTCACAATCATGAATAAAACAATCGATTGATGTCAAGAAGGAAAGCATAAAAGTGTTACATAATGGAACGCAAAAAAAACGACAAGAATATTAAGTTTTGATTGAGAGTTCGGGGAGTTCGTTCAATGTATAATGCTAACGATTATTATAAATAAACTTATCAATGTTAATTAACGCAATTAATGAAACACAGCATCATGATTGTTAAAATTGAACACACGGTTCTGATTCAAAGAAATTAACACAAGTTGATGCAAAGAGTACGTTCTATTTGATGTTCACACACACACTCCTGAGCATCACGTCCTTATTTAACATTTGATAAGTAAGAATGAAATGATTCCAAGAGCGTTGCAAGCGTCAAGTAAAATACAGTAAAAAATATAGATAAACGATTGAAATGATGGATTCCAAAAAAATCTATAAAATTTTTCCCATATTAACGAAATTCATTATTTCATTAGCGTAATTTGTTTCTAGTTCATTGTTTATCTTAATCGCGTCGGCAAAATTCGATTATTGGATATCATTTTTTTTTTCTTTAGGAAATTCATAATCAAGCCGATTTAAATCACATTCTAATTCTCTAATGAACTTCACAGTTTCGCGGCATGTAAATTGGATGAGAATTACGAACAGAGCGTCGGCGGGTCAAAGAAGGAGAAGAACAAAGAAGAAGGAGATAGTTGTCTTTGACGATGGAACGAACGGGTATGAATGGATGTGGCAGTGGTGGTTAGAGGTACAACGGTGCGCCGGAAATGTATGTTACTCGAAAGGTTTGCGCACGAAGGGAACGAGGCACATGCACCGATTGGTTGTCGGTGCTCGTCGACGATGCGCTCGCACTCTCCATGAGCTCGTAAATCGACGCGGAGCCGTGCGCGAGCTTTCTGTCTTCGGGAGGCATAACGCAAACGCATCGATTATTCTCGATGACAGGCGGCTCATTAGTTATTGCCGAGAGGGAAGAAGAGCCCGGGCGGGAATAATTTCGACGTCGCATCGCGTAGCAAGTTCCGCAATTTTGCGAAATGAGCTTCCCTTTCTGCGCCCACGCGAGCGAACGAGCGAGCGGCACGTCAATTACAATTGTTAACTCTAATTTAATCAGGCCGCCGTTAATAATGTCATTTCGAGCTCCGTGGATTTCCGAGATTCTCGGGTTCATTTAGAAGACCTTGTGGTGGCATTGTCAAATTCTAAGGTTTTCACAATTTCTTTTCCACAACGTGTAATATTTTAAGTATCTTCTCTGATACTTTTGAATTCTTAATTAATTTTGTGACTACTCACAAGTATTAAGTCTTGTTGATTCTTTTCGGAGATTTTTGAAAGTTGTATATATCCAATGTATTAAGCACTACATCATCGTATACGACATCTACATTTAGAAAGCTCGTGGTACACATATTTTTAAAAGTATTCACATCTAAAATGTAGATTTTATATATTCAAAGAATAAGATTCTAATTTGTTGCTAATTATAAAAAAAATAAAATGAATATACAAATAAACATAATAAACTCATTTCAACCGACGCCGAGGCTTAAATTCCTTTAATTACTCGTCAAAGAATTCGGTGCATGCTATTGATATTAAAACAATCTTTAAACATCATAGTATCAAAATGTATGCATTTTCGATTTTAGTTTCACTAAGTGTTCACTTTAGCGTCATCGGAATGAGTTTATTATATTTATTTATATATTCATTTTATTTTTTTATGGTTAGCAACAAATTGGAATCTTATCTTTGAAGAATGTATATAAAATCTACATCATTTTAGCTGTGAATACTTTTAAAAATATGTGTACCACGAACTATCTAAATGTAGGTGTATACGATGATGTAATGTTTAATACATGTTGGAATATTTGAATTAACGCTATATTTGAATTTTTTTAACTCTATTTTGGAACACTAAATTAGCATTATTAAATCTCTGTGTACTTATTTTTTGAATGCGTGCATATTTATTATTTATATATATATATATATATATATATATACATACATATATTTTTATGGGAATCCAGCTTGCCATTAAACTGGATCTTCTCCCCCTTTTTTTTATATTTGTTAAACGATTTGAGCACTAAAATTCGGAATAGGATACTAAATTAGCATCTAAAAATCACTAAATTTTTTACCTATTCCGAATTTGATTTTCGTTGGTGGGAGGTCCAGCTTAATAGACATGATGAAACATGAATATGATGAAATATGTAGGTTTGGTGTCCACCAAATTATTAGATCTATTCACGTGGAGACAAGGAAGAAGCGTATTCACTTCCATGGAATCTCCAGAATAGTTGAACTAGAAAATGTCGCCCCGGTCCGTCCATAAATAAAATACTTGGAGGAAATTCTCGAGATAGAACTCGTTGTTGGCATCCACCACGGTGCTACGAAGAAAATCTCGTAAACATTGGTGTCTAAAAACTGAGACACTCTTATGCAAGAGCTTCTTAGTTTACAGAAAGTTACTATTCACGAAGAAGAAATACTAACTAGTTGCTAGAAATACTAACTAGTTATGTTCGCCGACAAATCTTTGTAAATTTCCATATACATATATCCAGATAACGAATTATGTATTAATGTTTATTTAATCTTCAGTATCGGCAATATAAATTTGCTTATATTAAGAATCCATCGTATTTAATGATCTTTTGTCACGTAATAACGTCGTGCATTGGGGTGTTGTTATCTAAGATTTTTGTTGCAGCAATTAATTAGGACGCGCGTGCATCAGCTAGAACTTCCGGATAATCCCGATAGTTCGCATTAACGACAGAATAAGCAATTTGTCTTGGCGATTAATTACCATGTGCTTTAACAAGAGCTTTAGATAATCTTCGTAATCTACGTGAACAACGCAACAGTCGTTGAAGCGTCTTCGCCACCTGAAAGCTATTAGAAGATAAAGAATCTGAAGGCACAGTAATATGATAAATATTCTTTTTGATAGAAAAAGTGTTCTTTTTAAAAGAACATTTATGGAATTTATTGTAGATGTTTCTATTAAGCAACTATGTAAGTCGTTATCAATTTTTTGTCGACTTTTGAAAACGTAAACCTGTAAATGATCGAATGTTAAATTAGATTATTTATCACAATAGTTTTTATATTTGAAATTAAATAATTTCAACTAAATACGCGCACGCGTAAAAATAAAAAAGAGAAAATTTTTTATTCATAGATAAAATATAACAGCTCATAAATGAAAGAGATTGTTTTAATTTATTCGTACAATTTATTTAATCGCACTATCATTTAATTTCTAATGATAAATTCGTTCAAAAAATACAGTATCACGAGATACTACGCGAGATAAGCAAAGAAAATTTGTGGAACGCAAATTGAAATGTAAATCTGAAAACACTTTCATATATGCGAATATAAATGTTTGATTATAAGTTCCGTCTGTTGCTCAACCGATACATCACTCTTCTAGTTGAAGAATGTTAATGTAATCGTATCATCATCAGATGTGGATTTGTCTTGGCGCACATATGCTCGTACCCGCAAGATAGAATCATCGCAATACCAGGACGAGCGAAACGGCTTCGTGCAATTTACAGAGAATTTACATAAGGCGAATAAACGTTATGCTACGTGCTCTGTGAGTAAGCACTCGTGGGAAAGAGGTGCCGCGAAGAAAGGATGGGTTTATGTTACGTTACTCCGCCTTGGGGATGCCATCGGCACTTTGTTGCACGAAATAGATGCGTATACATCGACTATACAGGATAACTCTAACTTCATCTGCCAGAGAAGTAGGTAGCTTTTCAAATAGACATTCGGTAAGAATATACGATAACACATGAAAGCTACACGCAATATAGAAAGTAACGTTGAAAGTAAGTAGAATTATTCACGAATATATATCGAAGAGATATACTTTCAGAAAATTCAGACATATATTCGAAATCAGAAAATTTTTTGAATAATTATTGAAACTATTAGAATATGCTCACATCGTAAAATTCATTAGGTATAATGTAAAGAGATTAAAAATGAGCGTAACTCATGATATTTCGGTATTTTAATCAGCGACGTTCTATCAAACACTTCTCAGCGCAATCTGTCTTAATGCATTCTATGTAAAAAATATCTCTTCCGTGCGTTTAAAAATTGCTGTCGGTTCTACGCCAAGCAGCCTATACATTTCCAAGCCACTCCACTCCAGCACTTTGGGTACTCTAGATCCTCTCTTTCCACCTGAGGATCTCTCCAACATCTCTGCATTCTACCTCAACCCTCTCAGCACAGCTCGCTGTTTCTCTTCGCTACTCTCTCGCAAAGCTATATGGATCCGTCGCGGTATTCAAGAATTTCTCTGGAATTCCCGCAACCGGCCAAGTACCTTCCCCGAAGGGTCGAAATCGCGTGGGAGACGCGAGACAACCGGAAATAGATCGACTTCATTCCGGCGCAGAATTACCGCCTATGCCTCAAAGATAAACGCGACGGATTACCGACGTTGCTGGCAAGACTAGCAGAAATAAATGATGGAGCCATAGTTTCTAGAAGATTAGTGAGTAGAATAGGAGAAAATCAATCTATCTTTTGAAGAGACAGTCTCTTTATTAGCTGTGTGTTCATTAGCACAATTATTGATTTTTATCATTTGAAAAATATATTTGTTTAAAGAAAAAAAATTAATATATTTGTGCAGCATGTAGAATATTTCAAATTTTTATGAGATCTTTCTTTAGAAGAGGGATTTTGGATTATCTGTAGTTTGTAATAAATAATTTTAAAAAAGAGAACTTTAGCAAACTCTTTAAGAATAATTACTACCGAGCTGAATCTGTCTCTTCCCTCAAATTTCAAGATATTTAAAAATGAAACAAAGTTTTTAAAAACTTTCTTGCAATTTTCAACGTATTATATTTAATACTTTTTTTAAATACTAAAATAGTATCTGTACTTATCGTATTGATCTATGTATCTCGCTTATATTTTTCTAAAAAGAAGTGAATCTTTTATTTAATTAATTTTATCTGTGTAATAATTGCTTGAAGGAAAAAATTAATTAAATAAATTCTAAAATTCAACTCATTATTAATTATTATTATAGATTTCGTAAAAATTCTGTATCAATTTGTCTTCTATACCTATATATACCTATATATCCTCGTTTAGATTTAAAAGATTTTTAATCAATTTAAGAATTTGCTGTACTTTCCAAAATATTTACTAATACAATAGTATGCAGAAATTTTAATCTATTTTCAATGTTTGATATTATTTTAAATTCAAATAATTTTTTTTCGCCTTGTGTATTTGTAAGATAATATCAAACCTATCTAAAATGCTATATTTTTTATAATTTAATGATACATATAATCTTATAAACTAACAATGAACATGCCACAGACGAAGTAACATCAAAGAAACACGTACTTTCATTCTCTGATTATATCTAAATAAAAGGAAATTTAAAAAAAGACTAAAACTTCTGCATATCTCTAATATAATACTCCTAACAATCATTTATTTTATATTAAAAAATATAAAAAAACAAACGCGCAACCGCGAAATGTTCTCGTTGATTCATGAAATCTGAGAATCCAAGGAGCATGTTCCTTGATCTTGTTAGACCAAGCATTTTCGAACTTTATTCGGTGCGAGCGATGATTTCCAATTTGTCGAACTTTAGCCAAGGCGGCACTTTTACGCGGCGTTTGTCTTGTCCCCCAAAGAAGTGGGTGAAATTTTGTTAGGGATGGAATTGGATTGGTCACGCTTTGTTTCAATTTTATCCTTCTGGCGCGTTCGTCTTTGTGCTGGGTGAAGCGAATCGTCAGACACGCGGACGGCGAGCAGGGAAACGATGATGAAATATACGGAGAAGAGACTGCAAATGAATCATAAAACCGCCTTAGAAGGTAACGCGAATTATCTTCTGAGGAAGTATGATTAGTTCGCTCTATTTCTTTCTCTGGTAAAATTGCATTTTCACAATTCAAGGGGAAATAGAAGAAGAGCGCAATCGAAAAAACAAAGTAAAAGACAAGAGTAGAAATGTTAAGAACAATGTTAATGATTCAGCTCGTGGGTTAAAGATTTATTAATCTTACATTTCACTATATAATAAATATTTTTTAACGTTAAATTATGATTAATTAAAAAAATCATCGTTATTTCGTGCATAAAATTTTTTGCCAATACGTGATTGTATCATTTGCTTATTTAATCGAACAATTTGTCTAATTGAAAAGAAGTATTTGAGGACATAAACAAATAGTTACAACCTTTGTATTAAATATTTTTTTAACATTCTTTTCTCTTCCTCGTATTAGATTACTAAATCAAAAGACAATGTTGAGCTGATTTTTCAGAATCGTCGCTAAGAGATAACATAACGGCGAACGCTACGTCGTGCAAGGACGCAAATTATCCTGGACGTTATATCCATATTTTACACACCCGGTGCCGGGTAGCGCGCAGCGGCAATCCGTAAAGCTCTTTCCCGTTTCCTCTCGCTCAAAGAATTTCTCCTTACTCAAAAGTGCAAACGGGGATTCGTACACTGCTCGCTCGTACGAGCAAGAAAAAGGGATATTCTCTGGTTACTATCTCGGCCATTCAGGGGATTACGCGGCGAAGTGGTTCGAAGTGGGAGGGTGGAAAGTGTGCCGCAGGAATCCGCCCAGAAAATCCTCTCTTTGAGTTTTAAGGCTATAACATACTACATGAGGATGTCTTTCGCGTGTATTTCACTCATTTCGCGAGACGCTCAACTAAACGTGCCGATTTAAATGAGCGTAATGCCGGCTGGGTGACGCTGAAGAAACGAACTAAGCGGATACCGACATCTGAAAGGTGAACACGTTCTATCACGTTAAAATTAATGAATTCCTAGCTCGCAAATTGAGTCATTAATGTATTCTTAGCACTTTTCATGTCGCGCTATTTTTATGTCACTCTTTCCTTTTACATATCATTTGTACTCACTAGAGAATTCAATATCAATGTAATAAGAAAAGAGTATCATACAACGCAAAACTAAATCAACAAATTAGATGAGCAAAACAAGGAATTGCAAATAAAGTTGTATATTTTAAATCTCATAAAAATCTTTTAAAGATTACAATGTGTGTACATAAATATATGATTTAATTAATTTATGGTTTAATTTATGGTTAATTATTATAGTTTATTACGATTTAATTATAGTTTAGCAGAAGCTAGAATAAATAACTTATTATATTAATATTACTACCATTATTATTTTTTTGACTGGAGTATATTCTAAACACTTCCGAAAACATATTGGACCAAATCGAACTGAACGAATGCGGCTTACTGTTTCAACCTTTGATCTGATACAGTCTCGAAATAATACTCGAAATAATATAAACTACTGCAGGGCACAAAAAGTTTCTGGGAAAATCGAAAACGCGCTTCTCTGAGCTGTCGGCTCACTCGGGAGCGGTCACTCGAAAGCCGCACGATTTCCGCAAGCGGCACAATGCGGAACCGCGTGTGCCAGGAGTATAGAACGTACGCTCTGGCGTCCGTTTATTACCGTTTTCCTAAATTGATTTTCAATTCTCGTGGGATGACGCGGGGATGAGTGGAACAGGGGTATGGTGGCGTTCGCGATTGGCGTAGCTACCGGAGAATCGACTGGTTGATAGAAACCGGGGAGGAAAGGGTGGAATAGAGGAAAGGGTGTGTGCGAGTACCGAACAGGAAAGCTCGGCCGAGCTCGTACCGGAGGGTACGGTTCGACCGGGTTCTATCGAATGCTCGGTGACCTGTAAGGAAAACGCGAATGCACGAGTTCGGCAAACAGCATCGGCATCACGTGCGCGCGGAGAGAACGAAGAGAGAACGACCGCGTTACGGCGAGAAATGCGAGAACGAAGTGAGGATTCGAGAGAAACGATCAAATGAGAACTAGAGAACAAAACCGGAAATGGTTGAGAGAAAGATGAAGGAAAGAAAAGCGAAGAGATCGCTCGATTAAATCGGCAAATGTCGCAACGGACCGAAAAGGGCACATCGAATATTGTCCAAGTATATGAAAAATGTAGGAATAAAAATGAAAACAATGAAGTTTCTTTTCATCGAGTATATAAATATTCGAATAACTGAAAAATATCGAAAATAAGATATTTCTCAGAAATATTGTGATGCTTAAGGCCTATGCCAAGCATTAAAATTAATATATTATATACGTATATAATATAATAATATATATAAGATTCTAAACGTATAATTTATAAGACATATCTTATACATTAATCACTCTAAATTTCTTGGAGTGAAATCTCATTCTAAGAGAGTAAAAATAAATCGTTTTTTAAGAAAATTGAAAATTATTTTATTTCTTGAAAAAGGGTGAAAATTGTCACTCTTTTTCAAGAAGTGAAATATTTTCACTTTTCTCCAAAAAAATGGTTGTATTCACTCTCTTGGAGATTAGGTAAGATTTTACTTCAAGAAAATTAGAAAGATATATTAATTTTAATATATTAAAAAGACCTTATTTATGATCCATAATATACAAAACGACGAATGTTTAAACTATCTCCTTTTATTTAAATAAATGGACACAATTTTTAAAACAGAATCTAAACTTTACAAAAATGTCGTACAAATTACATGTCATACAATGTCATACAAATTTTTTGATATTTTATCTTCTGTTGCGTTATGGATTTCTATTTGAATGAGAAACTCTCAATATGCATTTGTATTATTATATTAATATTAATTAATATTAATCTTTCTATAATGAGGTGTTTAAGGGTTAATATTAATTTATGTTTAAGGTTAATATTAATTTATGTTAACATTGGATTTATGTTAATACATTAAGCGGGCATCGAATCAGCACTTAATCAGCACTGTAAAAAATAGGTTTTAATAAAAAAAAAAGAAATTGATGAGAAAAGGATACTTCAATATGAAAACAATTATATTGGAGAAAAAAGAAGAGAAGTAAAGTATTTGAGAAAGAAAGGAATAAGAAGAGAAGCAACGATGCGTCGCGTTGCATTCACCACCGTATTGCTTCGTTGAATCTTTCCTCTGCCACCCACTTCACCACAGCGCACCGCAACCGCGAAGAAACGGAAGCAACGGAAGAATGCATATACTTTTTTCTCGTTTTTCTTCCCGTCTCTTTCTTTCCCACCTAAACAGCCGGTGAGAGAAGAAAGGATGAAAGGCGACGCCTTTCTCAGTACGTCGTATCTCAGTCGCAGCCGCGCGTCTCTCCTCGGTCCTATTTATCCCTACTTGCTTTTCTCCTGCCACTTTTATTCTATTTAAGGTCGAAGACGGGGCAGGAAACAGACGGGGAGGGGAGGGGAGGATAGAAGGGGCACCAAGAAGAAAAGGCACGGTGCGCGATTGCAAGTTTAATGATAACACAACAAAAGACGTGTACAGCCACAAGAAAAATACGCGGAAGCCTTTTTTTCCGAAATAGTCGCGACTCAGACGCGATGGTATATCTGGGACGAAAGACCAACGTATATTTTCGGAACCACGAAATTATCTCGCTCTGTTTTAATTAGCTTTCGTTTGTAGCAACACGTCGCGCATCCGTTTCGATCGAAATCATCGCGATCTCATTCTTTTTACAATTTTGTAACTTTATGTTTGAAGTCCTTTCCTCATACGTTTACTAAAAAACTATGAAATCACAAATAAAAAATTTGGGGACATAATTCAAGATTAAAAACGGTTTAATATACTCTTGAGTCTCACTACGTTTCTCGGTATGCAGAGAGATGACTCGCAAAAGTAATGTAATATTTACAAGATATGAAAGAAAAATAAAAACAATCCTCATTTAAGATATTTGAGAAATTCAAAGCAAGAGTGGAATTAAGAGTTCATATTTTATAAATAGTTAACTTTAAATATCCAAGATAAATCTTGGTTTATTAAAATATGATAACGGTCTTCAGTTGATATATAAATGACAGATATTAATAAGTAATAAATAAATAATAAAGATCAATCATAATGAAAAAAGATAAGTTTCTTTATTTTATCTCAATTTCTTTTAAAATTTATGTATTAAATAACTTTATTAACATTCATTGTCGGTTATCATTGTCTCCCAGAGTCTTTATTTATCCTCTCATCGTTTGCCGCGTAAAAGGCGCTTCGAAAGGATGGAATAAAAGAAATAGCGACTGCTCTTTGCATTTATTTCTAACTTCCAGCTTTTCTCCGGCTTTTCTTTCTTGCTCTTCCGGATCGTAGACAGACTGTCTCAGAAAATCCGGCAACCGCCGACTACGGAGCACCTGATTTGCAAGAAACTTCAAACTCGGGAATTTGCTGTCCCCTTACAGCGTTTCTTGTCGTCCTTCTCTTTTTCTTCGAAGTATTTCAAGACAATTCCTCGGTGAAAAGCTCAAATATTCATTCCGTCCATAATTTCACACTTGAGGAAATCGCAACAAAGTATCTCACAGATAATTTGTACGTAATACATATCGAATTTTATTTTGATCGTATTTAACGTATTTAATTATTTAATGATGCGCAACCGGAATAAGTTGATGAAAAACACGACAAGCATAACGTTGTCCTGCGAGAAAGTATATTGAAAAGTGGAGCAACATTAAAATGCAAATATAGTACAAGAGTTAATTAATTTGTTAATTGCAAATGGCTGATTGTGGTTCGATATTTAGTCGTTTAATATTTAATCGTTAAATGAGTCGACCAGAAGGATAATTGTGCTTCCGGAACGGTAAATTATAGTTCTACTGAATTATAACAGAAATATTGTATATGTAATACACATTTCAATAATAATGATTAATAATCTTTGACTTCAGGCAATTCGTTTTTGAGATATTAAATTTTTAACATTTTTGTCATAAATTGTGTGCATGTGTGTATATAGTAATCGTCAGTGTGAGTATGTCAGATCAGTAAAAATTATTTATCAATATCGGAATATTTAATATTAATAAAATAAAATTAATTTTTAATAATTAAGTTCGATTAAATCAAAATTAATTTCAATGTTTAAATGTTTCATCATTTTTTCTTTTATATCATTACACATTGGCCGCGTTTAGAAAAAAATCAGCTTTGCAACCATTGTAAAACTCTTCAATATGATTAAATCTTATCCTTAACTTTTCATCAGATTTAAATGCATGACCAATCATATTAAATAATTTTAGAATAACTGCAAAGTTGTTTTTTCTGTTGAACTTAGCCATAACTTATTTGTTTCTGAGCTCGATATTTTATTTTGTAAAAAAATATATTGATAGAAGTCTCTAATCAAGAATGCATTTTACGATCAGCCGAAAGTTTGTGCTATTAAAATCGTATATATTATTTCTCAGGGGACACCCTGATAAAAATGCAGTTTCATACAGAAGTAGGCGACCGCAATATCTGTACGATATATCGATGTCACTCGCAATTTCCACTCGGTCGCCTCATGTATATGTCGTGACAGGCGAAGCTCGTGATATAATTTCAGTGAGATCAATTTTTGATATAATACGTCAAAAAATCCAAATCATCATGGTCGTTAGAAACAAATGTTAAATAAAAATGATGATTATCTTGTCATCAGTGGTCTAAAAAGATGCCCTACATCATACAACTTATTTTTATTTTTATTGTACAAAGAATAATATTACTAATTTAGACTGCTATGTTTCACATAGTTTCACTGAGAAAAATTTGATTTTATTATAGGAACAAATTAAGGAAAAACAAATGTGATATTTGTTAAAAAAACAATCGATTTGTTACGATTGCAAATTAATTCGTCAATGTACAAATAATCAATAGTATCGTAATAGCAAATAAGAGGCTCGTATATGTACAGTGAGAGCAAAAAGTATTCGTACAGGGAAATTTGTTATAAAAAAAGTCTTATTTGTAGAAAATAAATATTAATTAGCAATTTTATACAATGAATATATTCTG
>NW_012130087.1:2648171-2649808 GCF_000143395.1 Atta cephalotes
GCGTGCGTGCGTGCGTGCGTGCGTGCGTGTGTGTGTGTGTGTGTGTGTGTGTGTGTGTGTGTGTGTGTGTGTGTGTGTGTGCGTGCGTGCGTGTGTGTGTGCGTGTGTTGCGCGCGTGTGTGTAGCAAACTAGCAGCAATCACACAAACAAAATTTATTGTCACATATTTACTCACTTGTTAAAGGTACTGATGGTTTGTTAAATAATAAAAACAAAATTCTTTCTCTCAGTGTTAAAATCGAAACATGTAAAACATGAAATGGTGAGAATTTATTTGCATGGAATACGGAAGATCCAGGTTCGAATCCTAGGCAATATTTTTCCTAAGACAATATTTTTCCCAATAAATTAATCGCAGATTTGAGATTCTCATTAACATCAAATTATTAATATTCTTATAAAGCTTATTATATAACATCAAAAATTATTAAATTGTTTGTTAATTTATTATGTGATATTATTACTTTGATTCTGTTCATAACGCGTTTCAAGAGAAAGTTTTTCTGCGCGCGGTTTGCAAAATCATATGAATACAAATTCACATAAAAATATTAATAAGCACTAAGATCTGCTTTGACCGAAAAATAAGATTTCTTTTATTTAATTAAATATTTATTATATCGATCTATTTGAAATTTAAATTAAAACGAAAAATAAAATTTATTAATGTTTTCTTAAATTAATGTTTCTCATTCAATACTTTTCACCTTACAAAATATCTCATATCAGTAGGTATCTGAAAGATAAGCTATATCTTAATCGAGTAAAAATTAAATGCATTATCATTTCTTTTGAGAAAAAATAGAAATTATAGTGGAAATAATATTGTATTGTTTAACAAAGAAATCAAATTATTTATTAACGATATATGTCTCAATCCTCTGCATTTACGTATTCTATTCTATGAAATCATTTCACAGCATCAAAATCCAGTCTCACCGAAATTATACCAATTTCAATCTCTATGCTTGCTGGAGATGGTCATCAACGGGATAGAGGATTCTCGGTGGCCATTGTCAAGGCAAAAGGAGCATTGATATACGCTGGCGCGGATCGGGTGGTGCAAGAAGCGACGCGGCGGTAACGCATCGCCAGGAAACCGATGAGTACATATGTTACCAACCATTTCCTCGTCTCGCCGAGTTAACTCTTGTGTCCTCATTACTGCGGATAGTTAACTGCGATGAGTCCCAGCATCCCGAACGTACGCCGATCATTCATTGTTCCTCATAGATGCATCGCTTATTTGTGCACTATATCATATTTAATTCAAGGGCTCTCAAATAAAATCTCGATCGATTCGTCACTTTCATGTGATAAGATATGGAAGATATAGAAGATTTACATTCTCCAATTTTTCTCGATGTTGAATTAGATTTAGAACGTGACTATTTTGTGCTTCATATATTTCCAGAGATAAAAATGAAAATAATTTCTAATATTTTAAATCTAATTTCGAAAAACAAAAAGTGCATTCATTTCCACATTTTGCATATGTGAAAATTTTGCATTTTTAGTAGTATTACAAATCTTTCAAGAGAAATAGATATTTTCTGCGAATATATCGAGGACATATCCATTTTGTCTCTATATATGTATATATATATATATATATATATATATATATAGTTTAAAT
>NW_012130087.1:2649828-2650913 GCF_000143395.1 Atta cephalotes
GTTACTCTATATAGTATATATATATATATATATATATATATATATGTTTTAATAAAAAAAAATAATAACAAAAATAAATTCTAACGTGTTTATTTTTTTGTGCTTCTATTTAAATGTATAAATGAAAACCCCCGAGGTTGTATTTACTCAATGTTGTATTGGAAAAAAAAACTATAGAACATAAAAAGAAATTTTTCCCCGCAAAAGTCGTGATAGTTCTATATATTCTAAAATGTAACAAAAATTGTAACAAAATTTATTATCAATACTTTCTTTTTTACAGTAATATATTTATATAATTTTTTGAATAATTTGTCATGTTTCTTATTATGTTTATACATAGTCACCGAATTGTTTTATTTTAGATAGGTAAAGTTCTTAGATAAAGTCCTTAGATAAAGTTCTCATGGAATGCAATGTTAAAGGAGATCACCCAATTGACGCGTATTAGCGGCAAATAATTTGGAAATTCGATCTGTTCTCCCCGCAGGCTGTGCGCAGAGAAATTTCGCGATATCACAAGAGATAACAGATCAACGGTATCAGGCGATTATTCCCGATATTTCTCGTTGAAATTGCAGTCTAAATATTGTGCGACGGTAATTATGCAGTTTTGCTGCGCCATGATAATTTGCGCGCTCGAGGAATTGTCACAATTAACGGCACCGTAATGTTATACTTTTATTTACTTTTCAAACCAACGCTGGTATGTTTCCATTTCGTCGATACGATATTTCAAAACATTTACAAACCAATCATCCTTTACGAGCGATGAGCGAAGTTGAATTTAAAATTGTTGTCCGAAGAGAAAATCATACGCGCGCACTTTAATAACGAGCTGGAAAACCAATTGCGTTTAATAACAAGCAATCTGTCCATTGGAATTGCATTTAATCGCTCGTGCGCAGTTCGATGTATGCATATAAAAAGGCTGCGGTTGCAGTAAAAGAAAGAGAGCGTGTACTAATCGCACTGGTTAAGAAATACACACACACACACACACACACACACACACACACACACACACACACACACACACACACACACACACACACACACACACACACACACACACACACACACAC
>NW_012130087.1:2650933-2672342 GCF_000143395.1 Atta cephalotes
TTCTCCTCCCTCCTCTCTCTCTCTCTCTCTCTCTCTCTCTCTCTTTCTCTCTTTCTATCGTATTCCAATTAATTCGATTAAATGACGTTAATTAAAGCTTGAAACCAGTCTGTATCTACACTATTAAAAAAAACAAAAATTTGCTTCCGTTACATGTAATGAAAGCAAATTTCAAGTAGGCACATTAAAAATATTTAATATTGTCAATGAAAATGAAGTTACAAGTAACTTAAATTTAACGTTTACTTACATGCAAATTTATATAAAATTTAATAAAAAATGTACTAAACTTCGTAAAATTTTATGGAACGTACACTAAATTTTATGTACATGTACACAAATATAATTTTCAGTTACAGATATATAAAATTTAATTTAATGTCATAAAATTGAATTTAATTTATGTAACTTAAAAGTACATTAAATTTCATGACATTTTTAACAGTGTAAAAATAAGTATTCAATCAGATGACCTATAGAAGGGAAATTTATTTTTAAAATCTTACAGTTTTAAGTAAGATTTGTTATAATCTATTATTTCATCATATTTTTTGCCTCCATTTCATTATTTCAGCCATTTAAATTCACAATATCAAATTTTATACCAAATTTAAGTTATTTTTAACCATTTTTGTACAGATCGCCACTGCTTCTACTTAATATATCGTTAATTTAACTATGAAATTTAACTCACGAAAATGTATTAAATTTGACTTAAATTTAATTGTTTTCTAAACATTAATACGGACGTTGTTTACTTGGAAATTGATCACTTAAATGGATTGATTTATATTTTGGCACACATTTGGAAGTTAAACATAACAAAATGTTATTTTTAATTTAAAAAAAATTTAATTGGATTATCATTATGTATTATATACTCTCTTTTAATATTTATAACATTGTAGTGAGACTTTCCTATCTTATGAAGATTAAATAACTTCAAGAACGAATGATTCAATAAAATTCTTGGAGACGAAGATATCTACCCATTTCGAATTCGCCGAAGACACTCTTTGTCGGCCAAAGGTGTCCTCCTTCCTTTGGGACAGCTTGTATGTGCAATATACGAATGTTCCAAGCTCTAGTGCTGCGCGTGCAAACACATGTGAATTGAAAGTGCAAAAGGAAGTGAGTATACACGTGCATGCAAGTAGAACTTTAATCCAAGATTGCGCCACGAGATCTCAGCGATGGAGCGAGAAGGTGCGGTTCTGTCGCGACGGGGTTTCCCCAAGAAGGGGCGATCGGGAGTCTCCTAAGGATTCCGCAGAGTCGCGCGGAAGAAGTCGAAGCTACCTCTCCGCCACTCCGGGGATCCATTCAGCGGCAGACGTTGGTAGGCACCTTGGCATAGATATCCGATAAGATTTCTCTCGGGACATGGCCCAGGATGTCGCCATGAGGATCTCCGCCCGCGCTTTTGGAAGCGATGAGACCGACTGATCGCCGAATCGGAGCACGTATAGCAAGCGCGCGTGCGTCCGGCATTTAAAATTATTGGATAGGCACTCTTCTTCCTTCGCGCAAGCTACACTTAGAATAAATCGAATAAATTGATCGAACATTTTTGACCTGGAATAGCTTTCAATTTAATGCTAGCGAAAATTGTGTATTGAATGCGTAGTTATTGTATAAATAATATTGTCAATATAGCCAACATTCCATTAAACATTAAAGTTATGTTTAAATATTAATGTTTACGTCACATGTAGAATATTGGTTATTAATGTATGCATTTTGATGTGACGAGTAAATAGATAATTATTGGTATTTCATAGACAATAAATGCATTCTTAAATTGAATTTTGTTCGAATTTTGTAAAATGCTTCAAAGTTATTCGTCGTTTTTCTAAAATTCAATATGCACATATAAATATTTGATGAATTAAGATATAAATAAAAAGGATATTGACAATTACCATAATTATCATTTTAATTTTATAATGTTTAATTACATATATTTGGTACTACTAATTTTGTATTAGAGTGACAATATGCGATTATGACAAATCTTTGGTCTTACGGATGAGTTTTTTGTCACAATAGCGAATTTGCTTACTTAATTAATTTTTTTCAAATGAATTTTTTAATAAATTAATGATTACATTAGAATATTCAGATATTTGCTTTCTCTACGTCTTTCAATCGTTTGTGAACAATTTTTGCTCTGGGAAACTTTTCTTTCCTCTCAAGCTCTTCTGATCATTTTCGCTTGTAATTTTTACTGCATTTTACGTTATTCTCCAAAGAATTAGTAATTTTTCATACATCTGAGGATGGTTCAATCTCATAGCCGAAACATATTATGTGAATTTTTATAATGGGAATATTTTAATTTGAAAGATGTTAAAATAATTGTTGTTTTCCTTTAATACTTAATTTTTGACTCTTATTATTCTGTCGATACATTAATTTTGTTTTTATTAAAAGAGTCCTTTATTTTACTATATTAAAAAGGATATGTTGTAAAATGATATAAAATTAATAAAAAGAAGAAATAGAAGAGGTAAAAAGAATACCTTATATATATATTTAAAAAATTAGGAAGAGATAACTCTGAACCATTTTGTATTTTGCGACCTAAATATATTGAAACAATTTTTACATGAGTCTCGCAAAAAATATAGCCCAGGTCTCAAGAGGTTAATCTCGGGATCACAGCGACGTGGATTAATTCGCCGACGTGTAACGCTCGCACGTGCCGCGCGAGTAAAACACAACGTGGTCTGCGTATCACGCTTTTTGCGATTCAGATCTCTAGTCGGGTGGACTAATGACCGAGGAAGGGCTTCTGCAAGTGTGGGTCGTCGAGAAGCAAGACAAGAGACGGCTCCATGGTGAGATCGACATACGAGTCGTTAAACTCACCTCGGAGACCGTAAACTACCATGAGAGGGTCGAGTTGAGGGGACAACGATGTCCTCCCTCGCAAAGTGCAAAGGACACGAAGCGACAGGGACGACGAATCGTCCCGGATGGATCAGGGAACAAATAAATACAGATCGTAAATTGAGATTTGAGGTAAATTGATACGGGAAAGACAAATTTATATAATAAAGCTTTCAGTTCAGGCTTCTAATCGACAAAGATTAAGAAATATGTATATTTCAAAAGATACATATAAATAGAAAAATATTCTAAACAATGTAAATGTAAGAAATATAAATGTTTTAAGTTATACAAAGTGTTTCAGCTTCTGTTTATTCTTTAATTTACAGATTTCTTAGTCAATCAATTCCTTTGTAGCAAAAATTGAATTGAAGCTTTTAACATTATAATTCGGAAATTATTTATATCTTGTAGTCATTGCGTTTTCAATTGTTGATAATATCTGAAGTGAAAATTTTATCATGTTCTAAGACATTGTTTTGTAAATTCAGTAAATGGGGTTCATAATGAGAAGTTATATAGTTTCGAACACTGGTGACCATCATTTATGAGATCAGAAATATCAAGAGATTAATCGAAGATTATGATGATTCTGAAACTATGATGCGTTATGGATCGATTACAATTTCATGGAGACTGTGAGGTATTACGAATAGATTACAACTTTATGGACGTAATTAAAATTAAGTGTTAACTCTATCAATTTTTTCATCTTTACGACATTTAATCTTTTATTATGTTTATTAATTAGTATGTAAATTATAAGCAACCGAAGAAGAATTTTGTAAAGTCGAAACTAATTTCACATAATTTTTAATGTATCTAAGACACGAAATACAAATCAATAAGTTTTAACATTCTTCGTTATTAGCTCATCTATAATCGTTCATCTCAATAGATTGTATATTGTTTTTATTTTTTGTTATTTTTAAGGACAAATCTATTTCAACAAAGAAATCTAAGGAATACAATGTAGACTCTTCTTTTAGTGCGTAGTAGCAGGTAACAAATCTCTCTTTTTATTATCAACTTATCAGTTGTTGCATCTACTAAAAATTTCCAAAAGTTTCAGATCTAAAAAGAATGTTATGTGTTTGTTAATTTGATAAGAATAAGAACGAATTTTGGCGAGAATTCTGATAAAAAGAAGAAAGTAGAGAGGTACTAGCAGGTCTAAAGGGACTTGAGATTTTATTATGTCGTAGGGAAAAGTCCCCTGCGAGATGGAACAACTAAATTAACGTCATTAATTATGCATCGCGATAAAGTGCGGAATAAGCAAAGGTGTGTAGACAGCAGAGCGAGATGGGAATCGAATTGAAAAACGAGATGAAAGGAGTCAAGATGAAAGGAGCGAAGGAATAAGTGTAATTTATCGTGTGCTGAGCATACCGAAGAAGAACGAGTAAATGTTATCAAAGGAGACAGAATGGTACTGTTTAAGTCTAGATAAAGCGGAAGTGAGAGAGAAAGGAATAAAATATGACACGGATGTAGCATCTTCGATACGAACGAATCAAATAAAAAATGTTAGATACGCCAAACATAGGCCAAAAAGAGAGTAAGATTAAACTCAAAGTCGAGGAGTTTGCTTAATCTTTCATTTGAATAATGGCAACGGCATTGGTCACGAACACAGGTCTGCCAATCAACTAGTCAGCCGGAGTGGCTCTAACGAAATTATTCAGCCCACTTTTGTAAATGACCCGCTGCGAGCTCCTGTGGCATTGCGGTTAACAGACGTTCGACTTTCTTACACGCGTGCAACCCTCATAACATCGAAAAATCTTGTTAGCGATATCACAAGATTACGTCACGTTCATTTGGCGTTATACTCTTGACAATTAAATTAAAAACGATTTTTATTTATTAAATTTTGGGAAAAGAGGAGAAAGAGGAAAAAGGATTCTTAATTACGGATACATTTATAAGAAAGGATTTAGTTCTCTATTTTATCTCAAATATTTTATTTTAATTTTTTAATATTTTTAAAATTTTGTTTAAATATTTTGTTTTATTTTAAATATCAATTTCATAATATTGTAATTCTTTTCTATTAAATCATTTAATTTGATGTCTTCTGTAGCAAAAAATTAAAAAAAAATATTACGAATGATCGTAATTTATAAACGTCAGTCAACATCAGTAATTAGTTTTAAACTAAAATGTTATAAATATTTACATTGAGAGAAAAATTTTTGATATTTATAACTATAATTACATGTTATTCTAATTATAATATTATTTTTACTGCTAAATATAATGTTAGTAATAATATAATTTTATCAATAAATATATGTAGGATAATATATATAGTTTATAATAATCCGAAAAATGATATATATATAATTATAATTATTATTATCATAATGGTTGAAATTACTATAACTTATAGCTATTTTTTGGAACAACTATATTATGAGTATCCCAAAAAATATTTAAATTATCTAATTCGACCGCATTCATCTCGTGCATATTAAAGTCGTCGCACAAAAATTGATGTAAAGACGTGTATTCAATATAAATATATGAACGAATTAAATCATAAAATCCTCAATACATTTTATTGTCTTAAATAAAATATGTATTTTATAATTCGAAATACTTGCCTTTCACTTTTATTCTAAGATTAAATCAGTATACAAATATGCTTTAATATGCATCCAATCAGATATAATAATTATAACAGTTTTTATAATAATAACAATGATTATTTTCATTTTCGATTGCCAACTATATGTTTATAATTACACATATAGTTATTATTATTAACATTATAGCAGTAATAATTATATAACAAATAACAAATTTTTGTTAGTCAGCTTGAACGAGCCGAGCCAGGAAAGATGACAGGACTTTGTCAGTCGGAGTGCGGCCGTCGAACTGATGATACTGAAGTCACGGTGCTGGTCAAAACTTAACACAAATTATTAATGATATTTGGTATTTATAATTACAAATACCAAAAATTTTTCTCTCAGTGTAGGTTTAATTAAAATGGCATGCATGCGGCATATACTGCACATTTTTAATTAAATACAATCATTTCAAATAAATAATTTGCGCAAAAATCAAGTTTTTACAGAATTAAATAATAATGAAATAAACTGGTCTACTTCGACCAGTATTGTTCGAAATTTGAAGTCAACTATTGTCAATAACTCGCATTAAGTTTTGACTAGCACCGTGACTCCAGCATCGTCAGTTCGACGGCCGCGCTCCGGCTGACAAAGTCCTGACGAGGAAGGCATCCTACCTGGCTCGGCTCATTCGGGCTGACTAACAAACCGCGCTTCATTAAAACATAGTTACAGCCGAATCGGCGGTAATTGAATCGACGACTGTCTATTGGACTGAATCTAGGCTGCGAGCCGCGAAGTAACTTTCGGCTCGGAAGTTCAGCCGCGTGTTGGGACCGGATATATGCGCACATTGGCGTTAGCTGCGTTGCTTTGGCGAATTCATTGGCGAGGGAGATCAGAATTCGAAACTCCGTTCGGTTCCGGTCTGCGGCGACAACGTCAGTTGAAAGACAGGGATAGATGCGTGCAACCAAACTCGCCCAGCAAGCGTTTAGAATTAATCCTAATTCCTAATCCTAAGTATTTTAGCGATACATTCTATTAGTTAAATCTGTCCTTCCCTGCGTAGAACTGCAATTTCTTAATTGTAAAATTTATTGAATAAATTAAATTTGTTTAATTTCCTTCAATATACTCCACTTAATTAAATTAACAAGTACAAAATGATACTTATAGAGAAAAGAAATTGAAATCTTTACAGCGTATTTTTACATTATATTACGTTTCCGATTATATATAATTACATGAGAATTAGCGTTAGACAAAAATTTGTATTCCTGTAAACTATAATGAAATTAAGTAATCTCATTCACAACAGAAAGACTAAGTGATCGCATGAAACAAAAACAATTTCTTTACATTTCCGTGGAATAAAGGAAATCGCATATCGATTGCATTGTAGGATTCCATTGCAGGTGAAAAGTTAATGATGTTTGCTCGTCCTTTCTGACATATCTCCCATAGGAAATGCAAGCGTAATCAGATCTCTATGTTCTGAAATTATTTATTCACCTGTTTATTCGTGTATTCTATTTCGAAGATACATGTTCGACAAATTGCAATGCACGCTTACGATATCAATTTTCACGGAAGCTATTCCGTCAATAGGGCGGCAGATTTTATTTACGCACAGCTCCAATAACAATATCCGTTGTATATAAATCGTACATGAATATCTTCAATGTTGCACATGACTCGCTCGTGAGGATATCAAGCGATGCAACGAATGCATGGTCAATATTGTTCTCTTCTCGATCTTATACTCTTTCTCTTTCTCAGTTAATAAAACAGGAATGTTTTCGTACATTGTGGAACTGCAATCGTTTAATAATATAAGGGTAAAAATTCAAAGTCAAGCGACGAAGTAGACGAGCTCTTCAAAATGCTCCCGACAAACGTCGAATGCGAAAGATAAGGATACGTATGAGCCGACCCCTCTTAACGTCGCTCCTCTTAACATCGGGTTTGGAATATTCATGAATCTGCTCGCAGCCATTGAGAGAATCCGCACAAATGTTTCCGGATTAATATTTGAGATCTTACGTTGGTCGGATTCACGTAGGAAGGTTCGATAGAAAAAAAAAGAAAAAACAAACTCACCTTTATTCGCTATGAAGCGACTGAGGTGATGTCTTGCATTGATTTAAGTTTTATCTTTGTTGCTTAAGGCACTCCGCGGAATCGGTGGAAAAACGTATTCAATGTAATTAATATCAAAAGATCAAACTGAATTGTTTTCACAAATTGTTTAAATGTTATCTTTTAATTCTTTGATTATGACAATTAACGTCAAGTTCAAAGGAGTGATTTTTAACAAATGTCGAGTCATAAATGAAAGTACTGGAAATTATTATGCGATAAATAGAATATATTTGAGGAAAACGGGCTAAATATTTAAAAAGAGATTTTTAAACAATTTACAATTCAAATTTCTCTTACCGAAAAGTGGCAAAATAAGTAAATAATGATATATATAGTTCGAAGTTATATACAAAGAAAGTGAAATGCGTTCTTGTGGCAACTAACTTTAAGGAATGCAAATACACAAAACCATGTTTCTTGGTTAATTTTAACTGGAAACTTTTCTCTTACTTGCAGTTTTTTATTTTTATTCCGACAGCACAGTTTAACTTAAAAGCGTAATTAGCGAAGTACTTAGCATTTTAAGTAATTAATAATTGTGAGAAGAGTCGCTTCATAAAATTTTGATTAATAGAACCCTTTTCCCAAATCTTTTTGAAGCTGAAGTATTCTTGATCATTACATTCATTGCATATATCTATGCATGTCAAGAATCACGTAGATATATCTTCATTCAGTTGCTACGTGAAATTTTTTTGTTGCAAAGAAGAAATTCTTTCTGATAATATATATCATAAATATACAAGGTCACCAAAATTCGGACAAATCGAACAATTTCTTTAAACAAAATGTTTTTAATGAAAAATTAAATATTACAAAAAATCCTTTTACATGGCATTTGGAGGACTCTTTTAGAGATTATTCCTGTAGACAATTATTCGATATATTCCCCATTAGCTTGAATGATGGCCTCTATTCTCGGTCTGAAGCGTTCGCACGCTATAATGTAGCGCTGTCCACACCGAATGCTGCCTCAATAGCGGTCCTTAATAATGTCACATTGGTAATCGAGACTTGTTTGTGACCCTTTCAATTATGCTCCATACGTAGTAGTCCAAAGGATTTAAATCTGGGCTATTGGCAGAATGGGAGCCGAGGCGAACTTTCCTGGCAGCCTCAGAGAGTATCTGTCGTATCTTTAATGTGTACGAATTGTATCGAAGATCCTCGACAATTCGACGCATTGTTGGCTTGCTTACACTAACAATCAATGCTAATTTTCGTAACGATTGCCCTAGGTCATCCGAAATCAGCGCTTAAGCTCTTTCAACAACTGTGAGGGTCCTCGCGGTGCATTCTTTCGAGTGACTCTTCCTCGCTGGCAACCAAAACCTTCGTTGGACTGTTCTAAAGCTGTATATTTTGCCACAACGTCATAAGCGGTTGATCTCGGGTATCCAAAGAATCGAATTATTTCCGTTGCTAAGCGGACACTTCGATGACTCTTCGATTATACTCTGCATTTGGTTTCAACATCGCGACCATTTTGAGAATATGACTGTTTACTAGAAGCATCAGGCTTTCTCGGACAACAACAATCTCTGGCGAAGGCAATATAGCGGAAAATTTAAATTGAAATTTGTCCGGATTTTGGTGATCCTGTATATGCACATAGTGTAAATATTTTCTTCGCAAATTATAAATTATACTTATAGATACAATATTGAATATAATACGTTAATTTTGTAAGCAAAATAAACTTTCTGTTCCATCTTTTATTATATAGAGTTATATTGAAAAAAATATAGAAATGATTGTAGACAATTTGACAGATGAATTTATGCGCAAAATTGAGGCGTTAATATCTTGAAATTATCATACATGCCTGCTATGTCTGATATTTAATAGAAAACTCTGATTTTCATCTCTCAACACCGTGTCCATTTCTCATTAGAAATTCGATGGCACCGCGAATAACGGCATCCGTGTCTCGTTATTTGTCGAAGAAATGCCGAAAATTTTGGTGCATTTGCGCATCTATCGCCCGATAACATCCCGCGTGCGAAACTCCATAACTATGCAAATAATATACGACAGGATTTTCGAGGTACTGGGAGGTGACTCTGCGAGAACACGGTACCAGCTTAATTGGAAACTCGAATATCGGCGGAAATCCACTTAATAATATTACACACGCGAGCACGATTTTACTGGAATTATTGTTTTTGAATTATGAGCCACGACATAAAAGCGCGACTTAAGAACTCAGCGATTCTGTTCGAGAAATTATATCGTTTAAAATAAAAGGGCATCATTTCTATACAGAATCATTTCACTGTCGACCATGTTCGAAATCGACCAATTTTAATCAATGACAACGAATTGTATATTTGCAAAGATTAACGATAGAAAATATTAATAATAATATCTAACTGATGTTTGACATTTCTACATTTAATCAACAAAAATTAATTTTAGACTTTAATCTCTATTAGCATGTTATTATAAATTTAGCAACATAGTTCACAATTTTAATAAAACGAGAAAAATTGTCATTTATTTATAAATGTTAATTTTTTGAAAATTAAATAAATTTTGTAAATTATATTCGATATCTATCGTGCAATCAGTAATTATTTCTTCCTTCGAAATATGAATCAATTTAGAATTATTAATTAATAATTTTAAAAAATATAGTTTTCCAGCAATTTAGAGAAAAAGATAAGCGACAAGGTTGAAAATTGTTATGAAAATTATGATTATAGACATCGGATTTTTATGCAGATATTTTTTTTGCAAACAATGTGCAATATTTTTTTGCACAAAATATGTAAATTTACACAAATATGCAAATATGCACAAATAAATATGCATTTTTAGAATGCTTTTTTTAATAAGACAAATTTCTATTTTGATGTTACTTTCCAATCTGCTTTCTAAAAAAAGTATAAAATTGCATAAGAATCCGATGTCTAATCATTTGTTCTATAATTGTTCTATAAATTTTGTAGATCTTGGATCTTGATATTATTCTTGCATTCACAAGTTCAATCACGCAATCTCGCATATGTTGGACAGCTCGTCACATGGATGATTAGATGGAAGACGATCTCGAAACTGACCATTGTCGACGTATTCATATCCGTTCGTTCGATCGGGACTATTCTGGAGGCTGACCCACTAATGTCTGCCAATTAGGAGTAGCAGACCGCGAATTAACCCCTGGCAATTGCCGTTAATCCTAGTAATTGCGTTCACACCAATCGGTCGAACTTTTCTCGCGCTTCTGTCTCTCTCTCTCTCTCTCTCTCTCTCTCTCTCTCTCTCTCTCTTTCTGTTTCTTCCTTGCTTCTCAAACGGCAGACATTTCGGAGGAACTTTAATCCCGACTAGCACTACACACCAAAGTCTATTAAACTCTTTGAGTAAAATAAATTCCAATTCATTCGAAAATTTAATTCTGAAAACGGCAAAAGTTTTTTAAATACAGTAAAAAGTTATTTTAAAATGTGATTAAAATTTAAAATAAAAAATGTCTTAATATGTCAGTTTTCTATTGAATTAAAAATCATTTTACAAAGGATGTTACAGTTGCAGAAAAATGATAGTATCATTATATACTATTGTAATTGTTTTAAATTTAATTCACAATAGAATTCACATGATAAATATCATATTAAAAATTATTACATAATACTTTTTAAATTTATTTTCATTCATTTTTATTTATTTTCATTGTATAGAACTACACTTTTGCAATTGCCTTTGCACATCCCGTTTTCATAATTTAGAAAATTAACGGATTTTCTCTAATAAAAAGGGAACGACTTTCCGAGGAATCCCCATAACCTAACGTAATAAAAATGAGCTTAGTTAGTGTCTGAAAGGGTTAGATTCAGCAAAGTACAGATGGAACGTAAGGTAGACAGAACAAGGAAAACAGTTTCCGTCAGTTTAAATGTAACACGGGTACATAAATGCATTCGCATTTTTTTGCTAATAGAAATGAATGTTATCCTCCATAATGATGAAAATGAGAACAAATCTCAAAGATCTCAACAACAAAATTAACTTCCCGTCATCTGTACATGCATTGCATTTATGTTTTACAAATTTATTAGCAGATTATTAAATGATTTCGTGTATATCATATTTGTATACTTACATATTTGTATACTTACATTATTTTCATTTCATTTGATTATGTAATATTTAGATATTATTCAATATAACTGTATGCTTAATTTGTTATAAAAGTTTTTTCTTATTATACGATTTATTTAATATTTTATAATACGATTTATTATAACATATAATAAGTGTTACATTATTTATTTAGTTATATTTTTAAACGCTACTTACTACTTATAGCTTAGAATAAAAAGAAAATTAACACTGCAAAAGAAAATTCTTTTTTAATCTGCCAGAAAGAAAAAAATTTTATTATATTTTTCGAAGAGTTATAATAAAATCTCGGATATAAAAATATATCTATACATCATGATTAATCGCATTTCCATTTTTTGTATTTTATTATTCTTCAGTTTATCTGTTATAAAAACTATGAAATTTAAATACTATAAATATAAAATATATATGTGTAACATTAATGTATAATAATTTTGCAATTCATGTGTTACAAAATATATAACAATTTAAAATATAATTTTATTTATAATGATTTTATGGAGGCAATATCCGAATTTCATATTTATTATTAACTATATTTAATTTCTGCAATTTTTATTATTTTTATATATAGTAAAAGTAATACATATTTTATTTTCTACGCAATTAGTAACTTAAATATTCTCATCAATTATACATTGCGTCTCGTAATGAATAATCAGTTCGATTATATGTATATAAAATGGCAACTAAATTTAACTAAAATTTCGATTAATAACATATAAGTTTAACAATCTGATAAAAATTATTATTCCCGTTATCGATTACCTTTGGGAAATTGATTACATTAATGCTATATATTAATTATTCCATTGTCAAATTATTCTTTTTCCTACCAGACATATGAAAAATGTAGTGCTAATATGAAACGATTTTATTATTCCTACGACGTGTCAATGCACTCGTTTCTTGCGCGATGCAGCTAGATACACCTGTCGCACCGCATAACGGCTCGTATCACTTGCGTCACGAGACTTCAGTAGTGCAGGAAAGTTTTTGGCGACATGCTCGGACATGTATTAACACTTTGAAAGCAAGGAAGCTGAAATGAGCTTTTATAGAGTGTGAACAAAACGCTGGAAATTGTTTTAAGTTTCACCTATAATTTTTAATGCAACTTACTAATTTTGAAACTCTACATTTTTATTTGTTCAATTATTTCTATCGCTTTATATAAAAATTTTTTAGAAAAAATTTAAATAATAAAGGTTTTTGCATAGTTTTTGCCGAACGTTCTCATTTTAATATTATTATTTCGAGAACGAGAGACCGATATATTGGTGTTTTTATTGATAGTCGTAATCAAATGTAGAAATAAATTTTCATGTATTCCATATGTAACGAACAATAAACTATAAGTATGTCATAAATCAAAAATGTTTCCGTCGTAACATTCGTTTGTCGAGCTCAAAATCGGTGCGTTACGTCCGACCATATATGAGAACAGTACGCGTGTATTTGTGACTACGGTAAATGGATAAACATCACATTATGAAAGTCGAGCACGTAAAACCAGAGGAGTCTAGGCCGAGGCTGAAGAAAAGTGTGCTTGCACGTGTGTGGCTTTTCTCCAATGCCATTGATGGGATAAATAAATAAATACAGTCATCGATGGATACATGTTTGTGTGTATGTCTGTATGAGTGTAGATACGGGTTGTAGATTCGCATTTGCGCGTTTCCCAATAAGATCCGAGCGGAACCATGTATTCTTTTTTTTTGAAAACGTGTCGAATAGTTCGCCGTAAAATCGCACGCGCACGTTTATCTCTTACGTGCGAGAGCTTCCGATGTAATCTTTTATTTCGACTGTGTCAGGCAAGACACATTGGCGCACCAAGATAATGGAGCAGAAAAGCAGGTAATGCAGTGAGCAACGATCGAGACTTATTCCGCACGGCGTATTTTGGGACGAATAGGAAGTTTGGCCTCGGGTACGGAACGACGATCGGGTAATCCTAACTTCGTTCTGTCCCTCTCTCCCTTCTTGCAAAGCCGGTAGAATCGGATATCTGCATAATCTTCTCGAATTCTAATGCTTTGTTTTCTCAGATTCGTAACGTATGAATTAATTAATAATCGTTGGCTAAACAGAATGACAATAACAATTTTCTAATAATACATTTAATAAATATTACATAATCTTTGAAACGTTAAAAATAATGATATCAAACAATTATTGTAAAATAAAAAATTCCCAGTTGATTTAATCTTTTTATCCTTTTATCAATGCATGAATATCCCTGAATTGTATTAAATTTTAACAGTAAATATTTTTATATTTTATGTGAATTTCATTATGATATCTCAAAAACTCCACTCTTTGAACAATAAAAAAATAACAGTTTTATATAACTTTGTTTCATTTTCATTTTTATATTTTTTGCGGGAATCTTGTGAAACACGATAGTGAAAAGGTGAAAAATTTGCAGAAGGGCAATACTAAATACATTTATTTATTCAGTCATATTATTCAATCATATTATATTTTTAATAGTATGACACATTTACATTAATTATGATTAATGTAATAATCTCAAAAATTTATCATAAATAAATTTATCATAAATAATAAATAATACCAATTAATGATATAACAGTGTAAATTTGCACTCGGAATAAATACACAAATCTACCTAGAACATTAAGTTCCGAGCATTTCTATCAACATAATAGTTATCAGGCTGAGAGGTATCGGCAATGTGCCCGAAAGCGATCAGTTAGATTTCAACGTAACATAGATACCGAAAATCCGAGGCAACGGTTTTCGGCGAAAAATTCCGAATTGTGCGACAACTTTCGTTGAAATAAAGTCAGTGGCATTGTTCGAACGGGCACCGCTGTACGATTTTATTGCACTTTTATTGTACTTTCGTCGATTGGATGAACCAGGCGTATAGCCGATTCTGTCCAAAAGTTTGTTGCAAGGGAAAAAGACAGAGTGAGAAAATGCGCACGGGACTCTCGGAATGACTAGCGATGTGACGAATTTTGAGTAAAATGCTTGCGGCGAATCACCGATTCGGCCCGTGTTTTTTATAGACACTAAAATCTGTATTGGTATGATTTTGTCATATGATAAAAAAAGGAACAATGAAGAAAAAAGAATTGATGTATATACATGTGATGAATAAATACAGTGGACAACTTCCATATAATACTCTAAATCTAAACTGAGAAATTGATTTTTAAAGTTTTTTGTGAAAAAAGATGAAATGTCATCCCATGTAATAAAAACAACTTTGTAAAGAAATTTTATTTTAATTTATTTAATTATATATTTTTTTAATTGGATCTAATTAGGATAAATAAGCAATAAATCGATGAATAATAAATTATATAAATTACACCTTGGAATAATATTGAAAATTTATATTTGAAAATCGCTGTTTTTAATTCATATGTATCGTTAAAAAATATTTCTTTATTTAATTATCCCCCCCCTCCCCCAAATGTGTCTATATAATTATCTTATGAAAAAGCCATTTGTTTATATATTTGTTTATAGATGCAAATTTTCACGCGAATTTATATAAAGAAATTAAATTATACTTTAATTTCATAAGAATCTTCTATAAATTTTCTATATTAAATAATTTCAATTCGTATATTTGGCAAGAATATGTCTCTCTTTTCCTTTTCTTTCTCTTCCTTTCTCTTTGTTTTTTTCTCTCTTTCATAAAGAGAGAGAGATCACATAAATAGTTAAAATCAATTCAGAAATGAAGATTAAATTTCTTGTGAACCTTTGTTGAAGCTTTCTTCACTTTTTTCTCTTCTACAATTGATTTTAATTATAAATATGATTTTCCATTTCGTTCAGCATGCATTATACAAAAAATACTATAGTATTTAAGTATATTTAATAAACAGGCAATAATTTTTCAATTATCAATAATTTTTCAATTATTATAATCAAATTTAAGTAACACACTTATTATGTAGATATTCTATTTTTTCAAAAAATAATATTTATTACAAACAATTTTCTACAATTTTCATTGTTGTCTGGATAGTTTTAATAGCTTAATTCATTTAAAAGATGACCAAGTCGCTTGCATTGATGTGCATTTGAAAAATGAATGAAAAGAACTTTTTCTCTTTTTTATGCAAGGGATGAAGTCGAAAGAAATAATTTTGAGGCTTGAGAGAAGTTTTTCTCTTAAGAAAAAAAAAAAAACGCGAGTGTCGGTTTTCAAGGCGAATGCGGGGACACGGTACCGCACACCCAAAGACGAGCAACCTGACTGCGGCACCGCGGGCATGTGGTGTCATTCCCAGGGGCGTTAAAATTAAGCCGTCGGAAGCTTCCTGTTCCCCAAAAGAGAAAATCTTAGTGCGGCGAACCGGGCGAAATTGCGGATTATGCCGACTTTCCGTGGATCGTGTCGCGTTGCGTCACCCAGCATCTTTTCCGCGTTAAAGCTGTCCGCGTTTTTGCATTGAAATTCATGGAATAATAATGCAGTGCTCGATCGCAAATACTCGTCCCACGGTATCCCGCTTATTCAGCTTAGCGGCCGCGTCGCGAGAGAAATGATTTCCACTGTCAAGACAATAGCGAAATTGAGAAAAGCGAATAAAATACTAAAGTACCATAGATTTTTTCAGTTGTTTCACAGTAATTTGAAAAAAAAATATTTAACAGATTTCATATAATTTTTATTATATCATCTAATTAAAAATATTTGATTCTTCGATAATAAATGGACGAGGGATAAATCACTGACCAAAATTGTGTATACCAATGTCTACTAATGTCCAGTAATGCTCAAGTAATGCCCAATTTTTATGCCTACTAACAACTTTTATGCCAATTTTTTGCCTTAATAATGCCCATTAATGCCCTAGTAATGCATAACCTCCGCTTATTATAATACACAATTCTCTTAAATAATACCCAGTATTCCAAATTTGTACACCGCAATGCCCTCAGCAATTTATCTCTCGTTATGGATATTCATATCGAATTTTAAATATAGTAGAAATTTTTATGTTTTTATGTAAATTTCGTTATGACATCTCAAAAAGCTCTTAGCCTTTAAATAATAAAAAAGTTTTGCATAACTTTACTCATTTTCATACTTTTACATTTTTATCGAGAATCTGGTGAAACACGATAGTGAAAAGAAATGACGCATTGACAGAAGAGTTAATATACACTATAACAGTGTCTTAATGGGGAATATTCTATGTCTATAACGAGTCCAATATTTCTAACAAAGAGATTTTTCTAAATACTGATTTGTTTAGAGATATGATGATATAGGTCTATCCTTGTATATTACTTTTGGATTAATAGAATACCAAGTACTTTTAGCATTATACTCTGACATATCAATCTATTGCTTTGTAGCGAGGATATTACGTCTCCTACGAAATCGTTCCATAACTACGGATAGCGACGTTAATATTTGATGGGATCGTTAAATTTTATTACTCGCTTTAGATTATTACCGAAAATGCTGTTATTACCAAAGATAACAACATTAAATATCGATGAATTTTGTGATTGAAAAATCAATAAGTATAATATATTTTTAATATAGATAATACATTTTCAATACATATAATACATTTTTAGGAGAATTGTTAAATTGATGTATTTAATTTAACGAAACTATAGTTTCACTGAATATGCAATATTGCGAAGAGAGGAAACAATTCAGCCTATGGAGATTAATGTTAAAACATTAATAATAATGTAGTTTCAAATACATGTATGCTCTAAATATGCTTTATATCAACTAATGATGATCAATATTACATTGTCCATTATTGATTTTTGTCTACTACCAACACAATCTTCTTTAATTATGTATAATATTAATGGGTAAACATAGTGATATTAACAGCTAACCGTTTCGAGTTAGCTTTCCAAGCGTTAATATTAAAACTGGCGCGCTATCCTGTTAAACGTACAATCGAGAAATCGTTAGATTAATGAAAACGGCTTACAAAATCGAATTATTCAAATCACCTCCAAAAAACAATCGTATTTTTAGCTTTTTTAATTAAACGACTGTTCAATTCATTGACAGCGATTTAATCAAATTTTCAATATATTTGACGTTATCACGTACAACATTGTGATTGACATTCTTTGATGTCTATAAATCGTTGTCATGACGATTTCATACAGAAGAGTTGCCGAAATTGATCTGTCGTGTAAGTTGTTACAGACAACTCGAAACTGCAATCACTCGATAAAGCTTGGTTCAACCGAGAAAGGTGTCTCATCATGTACACAGTGCGACGTGACAATGATGTAACAAAGACATCTATTGGCGCAGTCAAAATTCAGCACAAAATGCAGCACGTTTAATTTTGTTTCACAAATAAACAAGTTATATAAATTTACTCGTCATTGCAGTTTTATCAGGAGTTAAAATATTTCAAAGTTTTTTCGTTAATATCGTTATTAATATTATTAAAGATATTATTAAAAATACTGTTAAAGATATTATTAAAGATATTATTAAAGGGATGATCCACTATAAATGCTTTCAATTTAATTAACCAATCAGAAAATAGAATTTTATAAATTGATCAGTTAAAGAACGCTTCAAAGTATATGTAGCATCAAGTGGACCGTAGCCAAGTAATGGCTAACATAACAACTTTAACCGTTTTATAATTTCAATGTTGGCCCATTCGTCCGTTCTGTCTATTTATCCACTTATTTATTTGTCTACAAGATTTTTCAAAAACGATTCAACATTTTCAAATTTTATAATAGATATTTTTCTGCAATAGACATTCAAAGAAACTTAGCACCACCGAGGCAAATTATGAGTTGCAATTGACCGTAAAGAGTTCAAAAGTCAAAGTCAATTTTAATGAAGTTCTTTCAACAATTTTTTACTGCACTACTTTATTATACTTGTTGCGAAGGATTTATTGTGTCGTTTATATACCAGACATTATTTTCATATTATTAGCTCATTTGCATCATTTCTATGTTACAATATGTTATTTACATTTTACATAAATATCAAGCGCTCACATGACATGATAACAGCGTTCCCATCTCGATCATTTTAATCATATCTTCTCTCGAGGAGATAGAAATGGAGGAAGATGTACAGTTGCATCAGATGTACAGATACATGAGAAATTCGTGCGTGCGACGAATGACAAACCGAGCTAGTAGCAGCTGGTTTTCTCGCCGTCGCACGCGACGAGAACATCATGCGAGAGTAAAGGAGGTGTGCCTTCTATCAAAGTGCAGTGGATTGAGTATTCCATATTTTCCGCGCTCGGCCGACCGGAAGACCGGCGGCGGCTCGCCTGTTCGCCCGCCCGACCGGAAGATCCGACAAAAGCGGCTTATTGGCCGAACGTTACCTTGACTGGCTTTCTCTCAGATGTTTTGGCGCCAGGCACATAAGTCGCTAAACCTGCACAAAGGATTATTATGATTTACTGACGAATTTTTGCCGGTCCAGTTTCGCCTATGATGCATCTCACGTGAATTTTTTCGTCACGTCTGCCCGACCTCCGTCGTCTAATGTTTGATGGTCCGCTGATATTTCATTGCGTCAACATGGCCGGCGAAAAGTAATCATTCCTGCATTATTCCGAGCACGCGCCCTTTATCGAGCGAACCTAGGAAATTGTTTATCGATGGTGCGGACATCAAGCGAATAACGACTTAAAGATTACCAGTATCCATTTATTCGATATAGCCCGGAGGAGACGGATTTGTTATTCAAAGTGTGCTCTTGATTGAATGACATTGCTTTTTTTTACATTAGAATGAAATTTTATTCTGCACATTTAGCTGTTAACTGGTACTCGGTTAATATTGTACACGTACGTTTTCTCATAATGAAATATTAGTCCTTAATTCGATTTTTTTCAAAGTTAATCGAAATCCGGTGTAGCATTAAATGTGTTAATTAACTTGGTAATTTAAATTACTTTGTAAGAGCACTAGTAAATAACCAGTCGAGGAATGTTATTAGCTGTTAGGTAATTAAATATTTTTACAAAGTTGATGTATATTCACGCAAATTGAATATATGTATATGCGGTAATAAATGTATGTACGCGCTATAGAATTTATATTTTAGACATTAATGTTATATATACATGTTTAAAACTTAAATATTATTTAAATATAAAAGTTTAAAACTAAAAATAAAGTCTAAAAACTAAAATATTGTTTAAAAATAAAGCTTAAATAGATATTTAAATAGATGTTGAAACTGCTTTATCATATCATTAAAACATTTCGAATTACGAATTTAATTTTCGAGGATTAAATCTCGAGATTAAAAATTTTTTTTTTGAAAAATAATTTTATTCTTAAGAGCAATTTGCAATAGTGAAAACAATAGTGCAATAGTGATAATTGAAATTATCTCGATTGTGCTCTTTTTTCTCTCGACTTAAATTTGTATCCAATTTTCCCTAATAAAAGTAACACTCAGCAAAAAGCAAAATGTGACACGTGAATGACAGGAAGAATTTAACCAGTTAATTGCGCTACGATACTCTAATTAATTTTAATTGTCGAACTTTTTATTTTGTTAACGCTGAAACGTTTTATTATTACTGTATCAAAAAAGAACGAGCGTGTCACTGACTCGTTCTCGAAATTTGTTCTTTGTGACTTTTGGCGAATTAATTATTGGTTTTATATCCGATTATATAGCGGGACAAATCGAGCATGAAATACCGGCGATATCGAAACAGCACTCCCGTGTATAATCGGGATCCGATTATCTTCCAATATTAATCACAATGTTCGGAACCTTTCCACACGGAGAACCATTTTGCAGTAGAACGCATTTGGAGGAAGAAGATATACGATGACATTATAATGGATTAAGATAAAACATGTAATAATATAATAATGGCATTAGTACAGTTATGGTTACGGAAAGCACAAAATGTACTGGGAACTCTTTGTCTAAAATAATATTTGTTTGCAAAAAAAATCAATTTGTAATTACATCTTTCGATATACACAAAGATTCCGTATGTGTTGTGCTGGAAGAAAAAGAAAACCTTAACATTCATCGCGTTTTTTGTGTTTCACTGCTGCTATGGCTCGTTCAGAAATTCTCAGTTGCAAAAATTGTTCAGCGAATAGAGCAAATCGGTCACAATTCGCGATACACAACATTTTTCGCAGTCGTGGTGTTAACGGACATAAAGCGTTCTCCAAAACGTGAAGTGCTGGGGCCTTCAAAGTCTCAAACAAGATCGTCGATGTATTCTTTGCGAGGAGATCATCGAGAGTAAGTATCGCGAAGTTTTCATGCTCACAAAAGCTCGTAAATGTGTGGAGAAATTACAGTAGTACGCCGAAACGACAAAGTGCTCCGAACAGCAAATACATTTGAGAAAACTTTTTTCTAGGAAATTAATTAAAGGCCGAATAACGATAACGAATAAGGATCGATGGTTGACAAAGACATAGCAGAAGAAAGAAATTGAAGGAAAATGTGATGTAAGGTGGATCAATATCTGCATCAATAAATCTTTTTCTTAGTCTCTCTCTTTCTCTCTCTCTCTCTCTCTCTCTCTCTCTCTCTCTCTCTCTCTCTCTCTCTCTCTCTCTCTACTCTCTCTACTACTACTACTACTACTACTACTACTACTACTACTTACTTACTACTTACTTACTTACTTAACTTACTTACTTACTTACTTACT
>NW_012130087.1:2672362-2680200 GCF_000143395.1 Atta cephalotes
AAGTAAGTAAAAAGTAAGGTAGATTGGTAAGGTTAGGAGTACCTAATTAATTACTTCGTCGACTACTACTAAATACTTTTCTTTCTTCTCTCTCTTCTCTCTCTCTCTCTCTCTCTCTCTCTCTCTCTCTCTCTACTCACTCACTCACTCACTCACTTTTATTTTCTGCTACCGATAATTAATACTATGTATTTTCATACTCATCTTACAGTTATATTACATTGTGTGTTGTTTCACTCCAAATGTTTCTTTATTCCAATTTAATATTATTTTAATATTTAAAATGAAAATTAAATACTTTTAACATTCGTATAATATCTGAAATTCTAATTAAATAAAATAACGCAATAAGTAATTAGTGATAAATTTGATAGATATTATATTTTTGATAATCCTGTAATGATTTATTAAATGAATATTCATCACTTATTAAATAAATATTCATCACTTTTCTATTTTTTTTAAGAGTATTGATTCCAATATTATGCGTAAATTAATATTTTACTAATATATTACATAATATGGTATCATAGACATCAATTTAGTAAGAGTTAATAATAATTTATTTGAATTGCATTTTCATTAATACTGATTCACTATCAATTATAAATAGAATATTTGCAAACTACAGATTCAATCCTAATGAAATATAAATTTTGTATCATGAGTAGTTATAGTAGATTGAAAAAAAATAAATAAAAAGGAACCAAGTATGAATCGCTCTTATCCCGTAGGACTGATGTTGTGTAAACGATCGATCACGATACGTCGATACACACAACAGTAATTTATTCGTCCGAGTTTGTGAATAACGCCGCAAAATTGCCGCGTCAGCTTAATCTCCTGCATGATTATTAGAAGTTTTAGTAATAGCTTCGTTATCTAAAGCTCGAAATTCAGTTATCCAATAGAATGCCTTCTGAATCTGCGATTACTCATCGTCTCAGCTGAAAAACTTCCTTAGATATTGACAGAAATGAAAGAATATTACATGCGAGCTTAACTCTTCTCTCAATATAATTTTTCACTTTTTCACTACTATGTTTTCACATCACGTTTTACAAGATTCCCACTGAAAATAGAAAAGTGAAAGCGAGATAAAGTTTGTACAATTCTGGTTTTATTCGAACGGTGTAGTTTTTGAGGCATCATAACAAAATTTACAGAAAAATATAAAAAGTTTTATTGTTAAAAACTCGATACACAGATATTGTTTAAAATTCGATATAGATATTCAGATATTCATGCATTAACAGAATAAAAGTGCGAATCAATGTTTCCTAACAATGGAATGTTCCATTTTACATTTGTAGAGACTATTCCATATAGGATCGCCAGGAGATCATCAGCAGTTAAAATGAAATTAATGCTTAGCCAATCGCTCCGACTATCAACTGACGGCAAAGATTCTGTCAATCAGTACTGGGCCAGTACCATCTACTAATACTAGGCCTAAGTCATCCAATATTTAGTTAGTACTGGGCCAGTAGTTTGCCAATATTGTACCTGTGTAGAACAGTGGTCAATACCAGCCCAGTACTGGACCGATTGTACTCTATATGGATATAGGTTAATACATATTACATTCTTAAGTGTGCCATTATGTATTCTAAGTATGCCAGTGTATATTAATATAATTTGCCCGCGTAAATTATATTGATATATGCAATCCACGCAGATTATATCGTAATCTTATTCGAGATATATGCAGACGGACAAATAAGCCTCATGTCCCGCGAGATAGGTGCATGCCGCGGTTGCGATTTGTCGATGCCGGATTTCATTAGCAAGTTTGATTTAATTGCCGAGAGTGGCCGGCCGTCGTGCTAGTCCGTGCGCGAACCTTTAATTATACCTTCCATTTATAAATCATTAATTTTCCGGATTCGCGAATCCCGACGACGACGCAGCGTGTGTCCTGATCTCATAACTACCGGGTATACTCATATAAATTACCTCTAGTTTTCTAATAAACCATGCTCTATCTGAACGCGCTTAATAACTCGAGAATCTCTTCTCATCGTGTGGAATAAAGCTTACAGAAGTCTAATTACACAGAAAGGGAAATATCTAGAGATACAAATATATTTTATTAGAGAATTAGATATATGTTATTTGTATGATGCTTATACAAGTAGAATATTTATATGAATCTACTTTGAATAGAATTTTCCGATATTTCAAAGATCAAGAAAATTATATTGATAAATATTGAGATAGTCATATTGTCATATAAAAGGTCTATATACATCTTATTTAAATATTGCATGTATTTTCACAAACAATCGCAAAAGAAGAAAATAAAAAATACAAGTGATTCATATTTACATTACATACATCATTTATTTTATATTATTATTTTATATGCATTATTATAATTTTTACGACACGATTTAATATAATACCGACGCATAGCAAGGCATATAACTGGCTTTTAATCCTTAACAATCTTTTTACTCAGCAGCCAGTGTATTTTAATACTAGCGTTAAATATTAACGCTCAATTTTTATTCCCTCGCTAGTCTGGTGTTGAAATTATGGCGACTCACGTCATGTTTGAGCGCAAGACTGCTTGCTCAAATTTTCCTTATATACCAACACCCTTTCCACCCTCTCTATTATCAGTTCTCATCGAACGTTCAGTGAAGTCGGTGGAGCCTATTCGACTTCTCTTTCAAGCAGCGCGATTGGCTCTGCGCTTGTCGATAGATTAAAACTGCAATCGCGCGTTGCATCAAGAGGGAAAAAAGAGCGAAGAAGAATCAAGATTAGACGAAGGTGGAGAGAGCGCGGCGTCTTTGGATCGTCTTCTTTGATCGACGTTGATCCGATCGGATCGGTCCTGGAATCTATGGGGATGATACGGGGATGATAGCCGACAAGAGCGACGGGTACTGATTTGCTCCGCGCGTTTCCAATTTCTTCCCGCCGATTTAAAGGAAGACGCTGTTCGAGTATCTAACGAGCGATCCTTCCGAGCGGTTGACTCGGCGGCTCTCGCGAGATTAAAATTGCCCGCTTGATTCCTTCCGCCCAGATCGATGGAGATGTAAGAGACTTTATATAATGGATGACTAGTTAAAAAAAAATCCAATTATTTTTTACAACTTTAATCTTGCAACCTTCTCGCTAATTCTTATAAAATATTACTGTTTTTCTCTATAATCTTTTAATCTTATATCTATTTAATCTTTTGTTAATTTTATAAACTATTTTAGTAAACTTTAATTTTTCTTTCTAGAATATTTATCATTCTTTTAAAAGATAATTTTACACATAATACGTATATAGGAAAATTGATATTATCTTCGAAATAAGACCGAAAGCTTTTGACAGTAAAAAGAGCTGGAGGAATTAATTAAAGAAATATACATATTAAAAACATGTAGATTTTATTTTGATAATTTAATCGTGCATGTACAAAGAAACATGCAAATTTTTTGAATAAATAATTCCATCCTAAGATGGTTGAAAGATAGGTGCTCTGTGATAACGCTCGTGAGCGAAATCTTACATAGACGCCGCGTGACGTTCGTTGGTTGCGTGAACCGTCGGGGATCGATAGCTCAAATAATAAGCCGTTCGGCGAAACAATTAGAGCATCGATTACGTTGGCGCACCCATTTGGCTCGTCTTCAATTCTCTTCGAGAGAGTTAATCCCTGATAACAGAAGGTGCTCATCAAATCGGTATCGACAGAGACATTTAAGGGATAACGAGCCAGAGAATTGAAAGGCACCGTATCGAAGAGACTCTCACGATAAATCAAAATTGTTCGTAACATCAAAATTGTTCGTAATAAGCGATTCTCGTAAATTATCAGATCACAGTCCGCAATTGCACATTCAGCGGGCTTTCTTACCCTAAATGCATTCGAAAAATCTGATTCGAAGAGAAAATAAGTCTAATTAAATAATTAAATAATTAGATAAAATTAGACAATAAATTGATATTGTCACATAAATTCATTTAAATAAGATCTAAATGAAGCTATATGTGATAATATTAATTTGATGAATGAAATTAATTAATAATTAATTTTAAGGTTCTATTCTCAAAATAGAATAAACTGGGATTTTAAGATAACGTACATTTTCGGAGAATAAAATAATTCGCACTTTCTCAAGAGAATAGCAGATCTACACTGAAAAATGTAAAAATGTTGATAATTATAATTATAATTATTGTATAATTAATAGGTAAAAAGAGCTATATATTTATTGTCACCATATTTATTGTCAACAAACATATTTATTATTACCACACAATTAGATAGATTGAAATTTAATTAGAGTGTTTCAAGAACTGACATTTGATGTAAGTTTGAGAAGGATAGACACAGTAATGTAAGATTGTTTATATTTTAACATTTTGAAAAGATCCTGATGTAAGGATGAAATGTTTGTTTTAATTTTATACAATATGTGACAAGACATTAAATATTTGCAATTTAGAACTAACGTTAGCTCATAGTTGTTTTTACCTATTAATTTGTTTATATTGAGCCTAATTTTTAACCATTTTTATATATTATTTTATATATTATTTTATATATTATTTTTATAATTACTATACTCTTATAATTACTATACTATATTTTATATATTACTATACTCTACATAATTATGTACTATAGTAATAAATTATAGTCCTTTTTAGTTGTCAACATTGATAGGCAAAATTATATATATATATATATATACAATTTTGCCTATCAATGTGTATAGTTGAATACAATACATAATTATTATATTATTAATACCAGTAGTTAATATTAGTAGTCATAATTATAATTATAGTAATTTGTAATTATAGTTACAAATACTAAAAATTTTTCTCTCGGTTTACGTATTTCGCGCTTCCTAGAGAGATTTGATATTAAATCTAATTTTTGTTGGATCGATATGACGAGCAAAAGTTAATCGGGGTCGAACGAGGTTTGTTCGCAGGGCCTACAATTGGATCGGCTCTTAATAATAAATTAAACTTATTCTCGTCGTTTCTTCGTACCCTTTCTCTTCCAGGAAAGTAAATGATTGGATTATACATCGTAAATCGACATTTTTAAATCATTTTTAAATCGATTTCGCGAATCGGATCCGAAGAGCCCAGAACAATGGACGCTAACGTTTTATTTGTTATTCAAATTTTAGAAAGAGAGAAGCTGTCGGCGGCATCACCCACCTTTGTCTCTAATTTCTTCGTCCCCCAGTGGCTACTATTGAGAGAGTTTATGACAAGCTTAAACGATATTTGAAACAGAAGCTTTTTGAGATTTCGTTTCTTTCATTCTCTTATTTCTTTTCCATTTCTCTACTGCTTCTCCGCACATCTCTACACTGAATTAGCATTCAATTTTTAGAGCACACGCTCTTCTTCATCTGGATTCTATATCTCTTAAACTAAAAAAATTTAATCGAAAAAGTTGTAATTACAAATTTCTTATTCCTGACGGATCATTCATATCTCGATTCATACGAATGATGTTCATTCAGCTTAAACGTCAAATTTTAAAAGCCAACAGCAAAAATCGTAAAATTAGTATAGAATAATGTAATCCTAATTTTCTTATCGATTTTCTCATCTATCTATGCATCTATGCAAACGATAAGGTTTTTGTGAGTACAACTTTACTTCTGTTTATGCGTTCGCTTATCTACTTCTTACACGCCACTTCACGTCGTGTATTTATAAAAGGGTGCAAAATCGATGTCCTATCGGGTGAGATCTCGAATGATAATTCGACTATCAAATTTTATTATTGATCGAGAATGAAATAATGCCGACTTTTTGGAATAATTAATAATGTAATCCACTACAGCAAGTTTTTATTATTCGATCGAAAGTGAAATAATCAATTTTTTTAGAATATTTCATAATATAAACAACTAGCAAATTCTTTGACAGTGTCACGAACATGAATACATATCGCGAAGAAATATGATTCTTAAAATATTTTAAACAACGATCAAAAAAATTAATCAGACCCGCAAAATCATAACTAAATTTAATAATATTGTATCTTTATTTTTGAAAACAATATTTCTTTGTAACTCGTATGCTTCAAGTGATTATAAAAAATTATATCTATATAATATCTATATAATAAATTTATGATTATAAATTTCTACTGACATCATTCTTTGATTCTGTGTTGAATTTTTCAGTACAATTGTGAATTTTTCACAAAACTAACCGCTTATCAACATCAGAAAGTCATAATTGTGTGCGAAATTGTTGGATCTATCGATCCATCGAATATTCGTTTGCAATTGCAGAGACGGCACGCAATTTCGTCGTGAACTACGCTTGTAAATTGAAATATAACAATGCCTGTTGTCGGATCAATTAAAATATAAATTGGACAAAGTTCGTGAATCACTCACTCCATGTGTCATGAAAAAAAAACGAGACTGTCGCCTCGGAAATCTGTTTTACGAAGTCTGGATAATTATTAGAACGATGGAAAAACCGACTTTTTCATGTCGCAAAAATTTTTCCGATTTTTCAAATAGTTACAAATTCATTCAATATGCCGATAAAAATGGCTCTTTCTCTGAACAAAATACGTTGGATATGTTGAATACGATTGTTTATCAGAAATTCATTATTTAAGAAGAAAACAAAAGAAAAATCTATATTGTTATATGCATCGAATAAAGCGTATATTATTAATTTGTACTACACTTTTTACATAAAGTAAATATTTATAATATTTAAAATACTAGAGAGAAAGAGAAAGAGAGACAAGAGATTTAATATAAAAATAAAATTTTTATTTTGTAACAAGACAAATCATCTATAACAATATGTCTTAATCCATGGTTTACACGCTCATCTATACCTTAATATTCTTCAAAATAATAGTGCAAAATCCGCGAGAACGAAATGCAAGACGCGTGTTTCCGGGTAATTAACGTTACATAAATCGAATGAAATGAGTTTCAAGGACGGCCGCGAATACAATCGCGGCACGCGATGTAAAACGGTATCCAAAACTTGAAGAAACGAATGGCCGAATGTCATGAGGGATGGTAGAGATTGGTGAACGTCCTTCGACCCGCTCGACTACGTCGCTTTTATGAATGCCATTAAATTCGCTGCCGCCACCGCCGCGAACTTTTCCAACTTTTGGGATAATGGAACCGCGTGCCGGTGCGCGGCCGCGCGTGCTCGCGGTAATTTCGCGCTTATTCGGCTTTATTACCGTCGCGGCAATTATTGAAAAGTTTTCGCGCGCATCAAGACCGGACGGTGAGACCGCCTTCCGACTGTCTCTCCACTTTGTGCGCGGTTGAATTCATCGTGGAGCTTCCAACTTAAACGTTTCTTTATTAGGCACGAATTGTCACCCTTCTGAAAAACTTAATTTTTATGATATTGAAAACACTCCATAATTATGCATTTATATTTCCAACAAAATTTGCGCGTTCTGAAAACTTCATGTTTATGCGTGCACGGAAAAAACAATTTTGTTGAAAAATCTAAAAATTTAGCTATAGCTAAATTTATCTATAAATACAAATCTGAAAATAATTTTGCTGCACCATCAAAATACAACAATTAGGATGACAAAATTATTTGTTAGAATATCAAAACATTTTGCAGCATTATATCATCATACTTAAGATTCCTACAAAATTATTTTGATGGTCCAATAAAATTATTTTCAAATCTGTATCTAAATTTTTAGATTTTTCAGCAAAATTACTCATTTCGTATGGATCATAAATATAATAAGAACATTCTGCACATTTTTATGAAGTTGTCACTATCAGTTTAAAAATTGTGAGGTTAAATTACATCGCTCTCTCTCTCTCTCTCTCTCTCTCTCTCTC
>NW_012130087.1:2681124-2684157 GCF_000143395.1 Atta cephalotes
CTCTCTCTCTCTCTCTCTCTCTCTCTCTCTCTCTCTCTCTCTCTCTCTCTCTCTTTTGTGCGCTACACTCACACGCCATAAGTCATGCGTGTTCACCCTTTTTTCAACCTAGTACTTGTTCAGGCAATTTAACATTCCCGCGTTCCACAAGTTCCCGCGTATAAACTATGAATAAACATTAGATTTATGGACATTTTATATTATTAGTCGAATACGATAGCATTCGAATGGTTATTGAAACAGTAGATCAATATCATATCTCAATGTTTCAGGATGTCGAATATATAAACAGAAAACGCATTTTTGAATGTTTGTAAATAAAATTTGCTTAAGCTTTTTAGTGTATAATAATTTTAGTATATAATAGAATAAAATTAACGAAGAAATTTAAATTTCCATTAATTGCAACTACGAATTATTCACTCAATAGATGCGGTTCACTTGGCGCTACTTCGAATTTAAATAACCAATGAAAGAATTTTACTAATTGAATGAAATAATTTTATTAATTGACTAATCAAAAAATACTTTAAAGCATTTGTAGCATTAAGTGGATTGTAGCCAATGTAGCACAAATTCTATTATCCTTTCACCCTTAATTTATGGAAAGGGCGTAAACCAGCAATTCTGCAAAATACTATATCGTTTCCTAGCTGATATTTTATTAACGGAGATATCCCTTGTTATAGGAAAACGTTTTGTTAAACGACGAATTGATTCAATTTGCATATTTCGAACAATCGTAAGATATGACATCGCAGTTGTCGTGTTTTTGCAAGCGATCGTTTCTAAATAATAAAGAAACCAATATAAATGTTCCACCAAGCACGATAAAGAAAATAAATTTTGTGGCGAATAGCTTAATCACTGAATTCCCGTTTCCCAATATCGATACAAACGAATAATTTGTGGCCGAAGCAGGTGTCTCAAGCGCGCAAAATGTCGATTCGTTTTACATGGCTGTCGAACTTGCTTAGTTTCGATTATAAAATGCAAAATGCTTATTTTAATAAATAAAAAATAAATAAAAAGGGTCAATTTTAATTTACATTTACATTATTCATTCGCGAGCAGAGCAAGTACTTACGTTTTTATTCTCTGGCAAGCTACTTTTGTCGCAATAAATCTATTTAAGTCGTCAGAGGGATGCTAGATGAAGAGTTTTCAAATACATTATAATCCTTAGTTTGTATATCTTTGTAATCAATTTCAGTTTAAAAAAAACGCATAAAAATGAGAAAAAAATTATCCGGATAGTTGCTCAAATATTTTGAAATGTTTAATTATTTTTATATCGCGTAAAGTCAGGATTAGCAAAATTCTGTATTTTTTTTTTAATAAAGTTTAGGTCAGCGGTAAAAAAATAAAAATGGTATTTTCTGGAAAAACTGGTTTTCCGATTAAAAGCAATAAAATAAATAGAATATTTTGTTATCGATATTCTGTTTCAATTCTAGCATCACTATTCTAGTTTAGCATCAATTGAAAGAGTGTTTTCCAATTTAAGCTTTATCCAAAATAAAATCCATAATAGATTAGGAATTAACATAACAAATTTAGTTTTTGCTACAAGATATTGAGTGATAAATGCGAATCAGATATTGATAAAAATATTTAATTCTGTTATATTGAAAAAAATATGCTAACTTTTAATAAATCATTTATTTGAATAGTGCCAAACTAAATATAATATATAAGATTATATATTATATAAGATATATTTATTTGGTAAACCATAAAAAAATCATTAATTTGATGTAACTATCATTTCTTTTTATCGAGCAAATATTTATTTATTGTAAGTAAATATTTAATTGGCATCATTCAAATAAACATTTATTAAAATTTAATATATTTTTCAGTGTATTATTATGTTTTTAATATTAAACTAAAAATTAATGTAAAATTTATAGTTCATTTATATTTCCAAAGTTTTTGTATTAAAAATATATTTTACATATTAATTTGAATTAAAAAAAAGACTTTATTATAAGATGTTTAATTACTATACGGATACGTATATGATACGTTTCATTTTTCTATAAATTTTCTGTAGTTAGTATGCTTTACTAATTGAAGTAAAAATATCTTTTTGCATAAAAATATATATAAATATATCTTAGTACTACACATTAATCATTTTTATAATTTTTGTTTAGTTTCTTTTATTGGATAAAGACGATAAAAATCATGATTTATCATGTTTTTTTTTCACCTATCAGATTATTTCGATCAATCTTGTATAAAGTTGTTAATAAATAATTCATTTAATTCAATTATATTATTGGAAAATGGAAATATGCAATTTATTCCAACATTTTAATCTATATAATTATATAAATAAAATACATATAAGTTGCAAATTTATTTTTGTTGAAATAGCTATCATTTTTATTGAATTACATTTCACATTATTAATGATTTTTTGCGACTAGTTTAGTCGCTACATATTTCATCTATCTTCTTATTTACATATTAAGAGAAATGCCGTATTTAACTGCATTTAAATTAATTAATTTGCAAAATGTACATATTTCAAAGGGAACTTGTGGACTCGATTATCAGGAGATACGATAGTACGATAGTCTCGGCGCTAAAACAAGTGCATAAAAACATCTTGCAAAATATATAAAGACTTCTACATGCAATTTGATATTGCATGTAGAGTTCGATGTTATTTATGATAACTTCTTACGATCGATCGATCTTGACTCCTTCGTCGTATCGTTTATTATTATTAAACGACGTTTTCGCGAAGGAGATACTTTGGATCGATCGGCCGCAAGAGAGGTCGAAGAGAATTCTCTGGTGAATCCACGATGGCTCGGAAATTGGCCAATCTTTGGCCGTGCAGGCGGGCAAAATCTCTCTGTGGCAGTACTGAGATTGCCAGAGCGCGGTTTTTCTCCACGCTTAACGGTCCACGTACCACGATTGGCTGCTGCGACGAGCTTTTCGGCCGAACACACGATCGACATGAACTCTTTCTCTCTTTTTCTTCGCTTCTCTTTCTCTATCACTCTCTCTCTCTCT
>NW_012130087.1:2685034-2687534 GCF_000143395.1 Atta cephalotes
TCTCTCTCTCTCTCTCTCTCTCTCTCTCTCTCTCTCTCTCTTTCTCTCTCTCTTATCCTCTATCAGTCCCATGTCTCGACTACACAATTTCAAATGCGAATAGCAAATAGATTATCGTTGTTTGCCAATCGATCGGATACTTGGCGATTTTGTGTCGTTCCGTCAGGGAATGAGTTTTCTAAAATTGCAGAATTATCCATAAACATATCTCGACAGTCACGAGACTTGCATGTTACGAGAATAAAGTCCCATACACATATTTTTAGATTACCTCTACAATAGCATGACAATAGCAAAATACGCAATAAATCCAGATTTTTTTTATTATAATAGATAAATTTTAATATTTTTAACAAAAAAATAAAAACAAAAAACTAAGGAATAGACTGTAAAATTAATTCCCCTATAATGGTGCAATAATAATTAAATAATAATTAAATAAATTATTAAATAAGTAATTAAATAAGTAAATATTATAATAATTAAATAAATCATGTTAAGTAAATCTACTTAGCGAATCAATCATTCAGCTTAAAATTTTGATATTAATAAATTAACGATACCATAATATAATATAATAATATAATCGGTAAATATATTTATATAAATGCATAATATTGAGTGTTTATTATTTCCTGGATTATTGTAATAAATGAGTGTAACAATTTGTTCTTTCTTTTACATAAATATTTCCAAGATGTGATTATCTACATCAAGATTAGACAATATAAGATTACTTAGAATTGGCGCTTAGCTACTTTTACATTATCCATTTGGCACGGCAACAAGATATTGACTCGTTGAAAAACGAGTTTCCTCTTCGTAGAAACTGAAGATCGTTGCACGTTTCGCGGTGACACATCGCAATGCTGGACGCGCACGCGGTATATATGTATACGTAATATCGTACATATATACGCATTCCGTAATCTGACCCAAATCTTGAACGAGTACGCGAAGAATCTGCTTGTACTGTCACAGATGTCGGTCTCATCTGCCAAATGAAACGCAACGGAGGGCGCCAGTCGAGATTGCCGCCGCGATTCACTCGCGCAAATGATTTTGCCGTAAACGTGCGTGTATAATACGCATGCAAAAGTGCCGACACATAAATTGAGTACAATACAGATTAATCTATGAACTATTTAGAATAATATATTGTCGATAATATAACAGCGAACAAATAGTAGAGGAAAGACTCCTATTATGATATATATCGTTCATTTGAGGTAGATGCTAGAAGTCTATGGACAGAATTTAAAAAAATAATAGGTCATTTGGAAGGGAATTTAATAAGCAATATATAAGATAATGTTATATAAAATTTAATTCAAATTTCATTTTTTTTAAATTAAAGAAATGTAAAAAGTGAGCAAATCGCAAAATCAAAAAATTGTGCTCCTAATATAAGATGCTCCGAGAAATCGATAATAAAACGTAAAGTATATCAGTATTGCAATTAAAAAACTTCATTTAATGTTTCTAAAATACAAACAAACAGAGCCAGCATGCGCAAAAAATGAGCATGCGATAGATTATACCCAAAACTTATCTTCAGATAATTTGAATCAAGCATGTAGATATAAGTACTTGATGTTCATTCTTGTTAGTTTTTTTATTATTGTACAATAACATCTATACTTTAGCAACGATTTTCACTATGACATAGGAGCATGGATTATTTCATATTAGAAATATCCTAGATATCTCATATTATGATTTCCACGCTTTACAGTTTTACGATCATCATATTTAACTTCTGCAATTAAGTAATTCAACATATCCCGTATTTTTCTGTTAGTACGATCTCACTGTATGAAGAATTTATGCCAAATATTTATTTATTAAATAATAAACAAAGTTTAAAGGCTCATTTCAATGAAACTTGAAGACATCCAAATCCATTCTAAAATCTTTTTTTAATGACTGCAGGTATCATTTAATAATGAACTTTCTACTAAATAATTTTTAATCCAAGAGCAATAAATTTATGATGGAACCAATAGTGTTTATTAGTTTAGCAGAAACGCCGCTATCTCATAATAGGCGTCTATCTCATAATAGGAGACTTTTCTCTATGTTATTCATTTCAATTCAATTTCATTATACATATATGTAGAATTTTGCGCATTTTCTTCTTCTTACTCATAATTTAATTTACAATAAGATACCATAGTTTAAAATATACAATACATTTCTATAGAAATATAAAATATATACAGAAAGAACGATTTTGAAATACCTAAATATTTAGGTACGTACAAATCTAAAAATAATTTTATTGGATCATCGAAGTAATTATGTAAAAACTCAAGCGTGCTGCAAAAAGTTTTGATATTTTAACCTATCTTACATAATTATTTTAATAATTTAATAAAATTATTTTCAGATTTGTATCGAGTTAAATTATTATAGATGTTTCAGCAAAACCATTTTTTTTTTTCAAATATATATTATATATATATATATATATATATATATATATATATATATATATATA
>NW_012130087.1:2688476-2692057 GCF_000143395.1 Atta cephalotes
ATATATATATATATATATATATATATATATATATATATATATATATATGTACATTGTTAGAAATGTAAATGAACCATTTACATGTAAATGAAGCTCGTGATTATGAACGAAATTAAAAGTAATGAATGATTTAACTGAAAATTAAGTTACAGTAAATGTGTAATGAATATATATACATTAAATTTCATAAATTTCCATAAAAAATATATTAAATTTTATGCATTGTACATGTTCACAAATATAATTTTTAGTTATAAATACATTAAATTTATAACATAATGTCTTAATGAAATTAAGTTCAAATTGTGTAACTTAAAAGTTAATGAAATTTAAAAACATTTCTAACAGTGTATATTTTTATATCTATTTACATTTCTTATACGAGTTTCTCTTCGAATATTTCTAAACTTGTTCTTTTGGAAAATTCTCTTGCCTATTTCTAATTGCCTATAGTTGCATTAAAATTGTGTTACACGTGAACCTGTTCGTAGCACGTAATTAAATATATTTTAGCTAAACATACCTCTAATATTAATGGAATACATCAACGAGCTCCTGATAAGCCCCTAATGGTGATACGGGGACAAAAACTTCAGTCAGTCATAAATCAATCCCGATGCGATTTACTTTGCTGGCAATATGCCAACCGAACGCGAACGGAATTCTAGGGCCAAACGATTTCTTCATCCTTCTTTCATATACCTGCCGACAGAATCTTTTATCCGGTACTTCGTCATAAGGCTCACCGCCGGGAAATCCGGATAAGGCGTATCATCGTCGGAATCGATTAGTATCGCGACAGCCGGCGCCGTGTATAAGTCGACGATGCGAAATACGGCATTCCCTTAACGACCTAAATTTAGTATCTCGAGAACGACGCTGTCAATGTCGTTCTGAAATTTGCGGATGATACGATGCTTCATATAATTCTGGTGAGCTCAATTTTCGATGCTTTTCATTTTCAATGATCTAATTTAAGAGTCACTCTTCGAGATATTATATTATATTATATATAATAAAATTGTTCGAAATTTGCAGAAAGTATCATAAATAAAAAGATATTTTTTCAACAAAAATTATATAATTTTTAACGCACTATCACAAATAAAATAATAATTCTTGTACCAAATGGTTTTCGATATAGCATCAAGCAGAAATACTTTTCATAATTAATTTGGAGTCTTAAAGTGAATACCAGTAAATGCAAGAGACATGTCAACTTCGTTTCGATTTATTAAGTTTTATCGAGAGCAAGGAAACACAGTTAGTTACAAACATTTCTTACGAAGTCAGTAAAATAAAAGTGAAAGGATTTATATTACTTTCCTGATCCTCGAACAATGGTCATGCTGATTACACTAATTTTTATGATGCACTTCGTGTTACATTGGATATCGTTATCACAAGCAAATATTCATTTCTCGGGCCATTATAGCGCCTTTGCATTAACACTACTGCTAATTACGTCCCGCGTGCATAGCGTTATTAAAATTACTGCAATTACCACAGGCGTTCGTAAAAATGTTGCGTTCGCTGCCGGATAAAGCGTCATCCAAGACAGTATTTCAGAATTAACGCGAGACAGTCGCCGCGAGCAACAAAAGTATGGTCGCGCGACAGAAGAGATATCGCGTTTAACAGCCTCTTTTCACCATCAAACTACCGCCGGAGTCTTCGAGAGGCTCAATAAAAAAATATCACTCGAAGCTACTCGCCCTTCGCTGATATCGATCGGCCTCAGAATTAACAGCATATATATCTGAAGAGTGGATAGAGAAAAAAAAAGAAGGAAAGAGATAGAGAAACAGCAGAGAGTTGTAACTAGATACGCATTAGTTGCTATATTTATAAAAGCTTGTGAATTTCTTGTACAAAAGTACAATAAAAAAATAACAATTAAAAGTTTTATAATAAAACAAGAAATTACGAATGATAAATAAGATACTCTTAAAATCCCAATACATAGATATAAATAAATGTGAAAAAATGAACGCATTCAGCGGACTTAACAGTTCAGTGAGCGCTTGCTGTTATTGGTATTTTTCTAGATCTAAAATTCTGATTGGATGAGCTAAAAGAATACATCAATAATAGTGAACTCTTGTTGAGTCGAGAACCGCTGAATGCGTCCAATGTATTATATTGTATTATATATAGATATTCAGATATCTTTAAAAATATCTCAGGTACACACAAAATACTTTGAAGTTATTTTTATTATAATAATGATAATATGCACAAAATATATATAATGCCAATGACTAAGTTCAATAAAAAAAAGCAGTTTTGCAATCGTTGTAAAATTCTTTAAAATGAGTGGTTCTTGTTTTTAGTTTCTTGTAAATTTATAAATGAATAAATTATATTAAAGAATTTTGCAACAGTAACAAAGCTTTCTGTGCTGAACGTAGCCAATGATACTATAGCTATAGCGCTGATAGTGTGCTCCTCAAACGGCTCGAACTTAATTTATATACAAATCTATATGGCGTCACTAATAACAATTATACATATGTAGTCAATTCTTTTAAAGATTAAGGATGATCTTCAAAAGAGACATACTTTTTTCATTAAAGGCAAAAAGTACGTGAAAATGTATCTGAAAATTTATTTATATAAAAAGTTTCAGATATTGTTCATACATTGCTTTATATCTAGAAATATAAATAAAGATACTTCAATTCGAATATATCTGAAATACAGGTTCAGAGACATAAAATGTATAATAAAATGTATAATATTTCAATATATGTGCATATCTAGATAGGATTCAACACTACGAATTACAAAATTAAATTACAAAAATATTTAATCGATCGTAACCAACAAATATCTAATAAAATTACAAATACAATCAATTAAATACAATCAAATTGCATTGCAATTCTTATTTAAATTCTTATTGATTTTCAACACAAATATGTCATTATATTTGACCTAACAATAACATCATAAGTCAATAAACGACAGAAAAAGGTAAGTTCTGCTTTAAGGGCAACAAAGAATCGCCCACGGCATGGGTCAGTAAGAGCACGAAGGGGTGGTTGCCTTTTACTCGCATCTCGAGAGCGCAACCAGGTTGACAAGAGAAAGAGAACAGAGAAGAGAAACATATCATTGCACAAAAGAATCGCAGAAAAAAAAATTACATAACTGCTAGTAATATAAGAGAGAAAAATTCTTTAATTTTAGGTCAAGTTAGATATTATTATTATTATAATAATTATAATAAAATATTGAGAAGTTTTAAACATTGGATAAATATTCCTTTCTTCTTTCAAAAAGGTAGAAGAATAAAATTTTCTTCTCTCCAAAAGATAGAAAAAATAAAAAATATTGATATTGGTGAATGATTAAAAGTATACAAATCTTAAAGTGTACAAATAAAAATCTAACACTCTGTGTTATATTATAATGAATATATTTAATTAGCGTCAAATATAACATGCAAATAATACATATTCAAAACTCAACATAACTCAACTTTAGTAATTTGTTCATTTTATGCATCATTGCATAAAAAAATATTAAATTATCATTGAAAGAGAGAAAGAGAGAGAGAGAGAGAGAGAGAGAGAGAG
>NW_012130087.1:2692363-2694530 GCF_000143395.1 Atta cephalotes
TCTCTCTCTCTCTCTCTCTCTCTCTCTCTCTCTCTCTCTCTTTCTTTTTCAATGATTATAATTCAATATTTTTTTATAGTTACGTCAAAATCAATTGTGAAGAAGAAAATGTAATAGCATTTTATTTTTTGTACTTTTGAAGTGTTTTCGGAAAGTATTTTAAACTAGAGACTCTCAGCCTTTCGTAAAAACACTTCAATAAAAACATAAAAAATGAAGTTTTCTTTACGATATGATAGTTACAATTGTTTTCGACATAAATATCACGACAAATGTCTAAAGAAATTTGTTTAGAAAAACTTCAGGCACAGGGAAAAATTGTAACGTACCATTAAACGGATCGCCATAATCTAACTCGCGGCAACTACTCGTTTATTCAAAATACTTGAGCGCAAAGTTTTATACCACAAACATTCCATATAAATTCGCCATGAGCACGTCACGTATAAAAAAAGTCCACCTTAGCGCATCTATCATAAAAACTTACGGAAACACCTGAGCTCACCAAAACAAACCGGAGCAAACAAAATAATACAGTTTATAAGCAATACGTGGAAAATACTGCGTCGAAAGACTCACTTTGGCGAGATATTCACGTTAATGCTGGTAAATTGTCGACTCTTCGCGAGACAGAAATCGACGTTCGGTCGGAGAATTAATCTCGTTTTCCTGGAAAAACGTGAGTGAGAGCCACGATAATAGGAATGACGGTCGACCCACTTTACTTCAATAGCCGTGCGCCACGCTCGTACTTAATATCGGTGATAAATAAGCATTACACCGTACTTCTTTACGGGAAGGCGCGATCCGCGGTGCACGTCGGCTGGTCTTCGTCAGCTTTAAGGTGTGTTACCTTCGAAACAGCTGTCGCATGCCATCATCACAGAAAATTATCCCCTTCGCATTATTTTTCCTTTTTTCGTACTTAACAATATCGACATAAAGCTCTGCGAAATTTATACGATGTATTTATCATGAAAGATCACGTAGAGTTTGATGAAATATTGATAACAAAAGAGATAAGAGCAGTTTTTGCGTTCGTTCATTTATTTCCTTATAAAAAAATTATCGCGTTATAAAATCAACTTTTCGTAAAAATAATGAGCTTTATATCGATCTTGTTAAGTAAGAAAGAAGGAAAAATAATATGAGGAGATAAATCTCCGTGGTGATGGCATGTAACAGCCGTTTCGAAGGAAACACGTCTTAAATAATGCAAACTTCTATCATGTTTTATGTTTTATATAAACTGTATTTTGTGCTCGTCGTATTAAAATTGTCTCATTGTTTAGAATAGAAATGAAATATTAAATACAATACCATACCGCTCACCATACAATAGCATACCGCTCAATACACATTTATTAAAAAGGATATTGTAAATTGAAATAAGAAAGCATCGAAATATTAAATGTGAAATTTCAAACTATCATTGTTTTATTAAACATTTTAATCAATAACTGTTTGCAAATAAATTCTTCATATAATATCAAATATGTTATATATAAATATGTAAATATTTATTTCCTAATCATCAAATTTTTATATCTTGATATCAAAAATATTAAGTATGTAAGTATTTAAAGAATAGATAAATATATAATGGGCTATTCAAGCTTAACGCTGATTGTTCTTTGCGAAAATGTAAGCATTTAATTCATGTACTTACTTCTAATTGCGAACGACTGTTATTTTGTGATATTTAAATAGTAATGTTTCTTCAAAAGATTCGTGTCACGTTGAGTTGACTTGAAGTCGGCACGGATTTCCTTTCACGTGCAGTTCCGAATAATGTATATCACTTATCTCGCCCGTAATAACTCGACTTTACTTCATCGCGCGACATATTATCCGCGACATATTACGCTATAAACCGTAATAAATAACCATCTCTCACTACGTAAATCTCTCAACTACCCGATTACAACTTCTACAACATAACTTTTAATGTTAAGTGTGTTTAGTATCAACAACTTGTCATAAATATGAAACATTTATAAAAGAATAAAAATGGATTAACAGGTTTAAAATGTGAATATATAGATTAAAAAGCTCAACACACATACACACACACACACACACACACACACACACACACACACACACACGACAACTAAAATTAATTATAATTAAATTTTATTTTTTTAGTTTTTAGTTAGTTAGTTAG
>NW_012130087.1:2694550-2716044 GCF_000143395.1 Atta cephalotes
ACACACACACACACACACACACACACACACACACACACACACACGCGCAAAAATAATTTGATAAATATTTTTATTTTTTGTATGTATGTTGAGATTTGATAACATATTATAAATTGTTGACATATTATAAATGATGTACTAATATAAATTATTTATAAATTACTGATTCTCTATAAAACATATAACGTTTATGAGGATTTGACTTTACATATTTTTTAAGAGTTCAAATTTAAATAAAGACAAAGAATATAAATTTCGAAAACATATAGCGTACTTTTCTTTCTCTTTCTCATTTTCTATATAACATATTATTATGATATATAAATTCTTTATCTACAGTAGCAATACATCGTGTAGATGAAGAATGAAGGCTATAAAATAAATTTCATTCGTATAAAAAGACTTTGTACGCGTAATAAATTGCATATAAATGGTTGCGGTCGTTAACAAAAATAATTTTAGCCAGAGATTAATAATTTATTGATAACAAAAAATTATTTAAAATATAATATAAAATGTGCGACGTAAGTATAAGCATATCGAGTAATGCAGTCTTTAACACAACCTTAATTACGTTGATCGCCGCATGACGTGCCGGTTCGTCATAAGTTTATTCTTTCTGTCGTGCTGCGAAGCGATTTAAACTGCTTTAGAGGAGTTACCCTTTACGTCGAAGAAGTACATCGCACGTTCATGTTTTCCGTTTTTCTGTATTTTGTAAAACGTGAGAAAAAGCAAAGATTATTCTACTAATAAACGAGTTAAGCGTAATCGTTTAGCACAAATTATCTTTCGAAGTTATATCTGTTTCTCAAAATATATGTTTACTATATCGTTTAGTTACTTATTACATCTCAAGCACAATGTTTTAAAATTTATATAAAATTTTTAACTGTGTTTTTACAATGGCAGAAGAAGTCTTCGACCAGATGGATTTTTCAAAAGGAATTTTGATTAGCATTGTGTGTATGAATATTTAAAAAAAATAATATAAAAAAATGAATTTTATTTATACAATATGACACAATTCTAGTCAAAATTCCTTTGTTCTTCGTTTTTAAAAGAAAACGTGAAAAATCCATTTAACCTGAAGAATTTTGTCCGCCATTTATCATCTATCATCTTTTATGTCATCTCTCACACTCACATTTATTCATCTCTTTATTATAAACTATTTCAATTATTATTATTGCAAATGTTAATTTTTTTAAAAGAACAGTATAAAAGATTTATAATCGTCATTCAAACTACGTAAGGCATCTAAATGATATTGAGTTTAAGCCGTTGGAAAAAGACAAATTTCCCTTTGTCGAAGGACATCGTACTTTCACAACTTTAGATAGAGATCTACTTTAGATCGACAACGAAATTCCCGACTGATAACTATCCAACGTTTCTGGTGAACTCTTTAGGAGTCACTCGTACCTTTATTTCGCGCGCGATTAAGGACACTCCGCTAACTTTTAACAATCATCCAGACTGCTTCTTCCCCAGGTTTTAAGAACTCATACAAACGTCAGACGAGCGTTTCCGGAAGTACGCCTCTCATCGAAGAGTCTGACTTTTCCCGGGATCTTTCACGGAATGGCAGAAAAGCGCGCGAAACAGAAGAGTAAGACATAAACTACTTCATAATCCGTACTTTTCTCCTTTTCCTACCTTGTGACAAAAACAAATACACGTATCTTTCGCAACAAAATATGAAGCATCTAAAAGGATTATAATGAAAGTCAACAAAGTATATCAGATCAAAAGTTAGTACAACTAAGGATTTCTTGAAAACAAGAGAAAGGCTTTAATCCAAATATTATGAAAACAATATATTCATTTATTTGAAGCGCGTTTATATATTTGAAAGATACTCGTACGTTTTATAATTTCGATCACAATAAAAAATTGAATTGTTGAATTAATAGAAGAGTCTCTCAATTTCTGAAAGTTCAATAAAATATAAAATATAGGTACTCTCATTTCAAACTATTTTACAACTTATCTAAAGCTTATTAAAATAGAAAAGCTTTCGCGAAAGCGCTTACTTCTGTTAAAATAATAAAGCCTATTTAATGAAAAGTAAGAATAATTTCATTATTTATTCAAATTATTAAGTTTAAAAGCTGCTTTTTGTAAAAAGCATTTCATCTTCTTACATATATAATCCAAAAACGTTTCATATCTCGACAGTTTAGTTAAAAAAATAATTAAATCTGAGTTATTGTAAGTTTGTAACTTTAAAATATTATAATCTTAAAATGTTTAATTATCACGCAGACATAGATTTTCATTTTATATTCAATAAATTGAATTGCAAGATCGTACCTTTTAATTGTTTATATAACTATAACAAACCCATATATATAGTTTCGGTAAAATTACTTTATCATAATTAAAGAAAGAATTAAAAGGATTGAGAGGACATGATAATGCTATTGCATGCAACGAGATTCTAGTAATCTAAATCGACGAGAATATTCTCGCTGAATATTCTGCGAGATGAATATATGGTGTGGACAATTCTGACGATCTGAGTATTTATACGAATGAGCATTAACGATAGAATTGGTGAACGCACCCACAGTAGTATCACCCACAATCGATTGCAGATAATATTCGCCTGCTCTTAGTGGACAATTAGTTGTTGTGCAAACCTCCAATGTTTTATCATCTCTTTACCTCGCTTTTATTTTAATATTCTTCACTTTAACTTCTGTAAGGTAACCAGACTCTATGATCTAAGCTTTGCAATTTCTTTTAACTTTTGTTACATCTAAAATTGAAAACTGATGATCAGATTCAAAAAAGAAATATTTCGAATATTGAAAAGAAATATAAGACATTTTCAAATATTTGCGTGAATCATACAGTAAAAGTTTAAAGAAAAAATAGCATTTAGGTCATATTGAATATCTACATATGTATATTCAATATGATTCAAGTATATGTTTTACTTTTGTTTGTAAAAAATATTAGAAAAATAGTGAGATGAATAGAAGATAGCGATACACAATGTTACTTTTATAAAATTATAAATTTACTTTACTTTATTGGCATACAAAAATACACAAAGAACTATTTTTATACAATTGACTTATTTACTTATCAACTTATTTCCATATTTAAACAGATGAACTGAAATCCATAGTCTGGAATAATAAAAGTAGCAAGAAAACACATCAATGTGTACACGTTCTCAGAATTTCTAGATTAGTTATAATCTGGATTCTATCTTACAGAATTTTCTCTTTTTGAATGTTATAAACAAAACACGTGGTTATTATATGAAAATGTAAATTAAATATAATGTTGTAAAGTATAAATATGGAATTACAATAAAATAAACTACGAAAATTAATACTCGTCTTTTGCTAGTATAGAAAACAATTACTTACCTAGGAAATATTACCTTATGACCACGACGTTTTACATTTTGCTTTATTAACAATAACAAAACAAACAAAAACTGATGCAATCGCATCATATGAATAGCTTGCACGGCGTATTGCTTATCTGTTGAATTCGCCGTGTAATTAATTACTTACAAATAGTGAGTAGAACATATTGAGTGCTAAATCATAGGTTATTACTTTTTATGAATCAGCTTGATTTTATGTTTGCGATTGATGTTACTAATTTTTTTATGTATAAAATTTTTATTATATTATGTATTAAAATACGTGTGTTAAAATACTCATATCTGTGTAAAATGTATTTATATATCAGATATTTCATATATCTGAATCTCATTCTTACGGGAAAATCGGTTTTGCTAAAGTCTAAAAATTCAGCTAAATATAGATCTGAAAATAATTTTATTAATTTTTAAACCATAAAAATAATTATGTATAGGACATTCAAACTGATTGCTAAAATGTCAAAATTTTTTGCAGCGTTGCTAAATTATACGGCTTGAACGTTCTACATAATAATTTTGATAATTTAACAAAATTTTCAAATCTGTATCTAGCTAAATCTTTAATTAATTTAGCAAGAGCATTCCTTTGGTCTATGATATCTGCATACAAATATTAAATCTCAGATCACAACAAAAAAATATAATTCTTTTTCAATTCTTTCACAGCGTGCGGAAGCGATAGCGAAGCATCTTACACGAAGAAACTACGGTCGTATCTTCGTGTTGAGACTATACCAGACGCAATTTAGCAAATACCCGATGTAAGAGGTGCAGAAAACCGCGTGTGTATCACGCGCAAGCATAGGCTGTAGACCTGAGATCTATAAAACGCGATGAACCCCATCCAATGCACGGGCTCGATCGAGCGTATCCTGGGCATTATTGTGATCGTCGTGGCACGTCGGACACGACGCGGACCATCCTCATCTCACATCCGGCGATGTTCTTCATGGTGACCGCACTTGTCTCGGTATGAATTTACGCTAATACGTGAATACGACGTGTCGATATAAATTCACGCTTATACCACGCATTGCGACCACCGATTGGATTCAAATTGCGATCTGCAAATCGTTCACTAGAAGAATTGAAGATTGGTTGATCAACGATTCGCAGGTCGCAATCCAATTCCAATCCGCGTCCGTAGTGTGACGTGAACTTTAGTCAGCTACAACGAAAGCCCAAAGAATTTAAAAAAGATTTTACAGAGGGAATTGAGAATTACTTTTAATACTGTCGCACAATTTTCATTCAAGAAGAATAAAAAAACTCTGACGTGGATATATAATCTTATTTAAAAATCGTTATCTAATGCATCAGTATACGTCATTTGTGCGCCTGTAATACACGCGACCTGCTATAATTATCAGATATGTCATTCTTGACGGTGCGAGTAAAAAGTTAACGCCGTAAAAATTACAAGTAGCTGAGGTCATTTGCGTCGTGTAAATGTTGTTTAAAAAGTTTGTGTAAATGTTATTTCTTGTATAAATGGTTTTATTTTTACCTTCACGACCTACATGGCAACTATAAAAAGCGTTTACTTACTTCCGATAAGAAAATTAACATTCAATTTCTTTTTCATTCTCTTTTATAATAGTTTGGATATATAATTACAAATAAAGTTTTTCGTTAATTACATGAATTAAAAATATTATAATTATTTAAAAGCAAGTTAGCTAGATATATAAATTTTGTCTTACTTAATAAATAAATTCCTTCAGGAATTCTGAATCAATTTATCTTCAATGAAAATTTGATATACGAAACATAATTACAAAGTATTTAACGTCAGAACTTTTAAGGCATTAAATTTAGCCATATAAATTGGATTAAAATGACTTTTCTCTCGCAATTACTTAATTAAATAGACTTTAACAGACCTTCAATTCGTAGAATAATTAAAACATTTAACATTCCAAATAAATTTACGAAAAAAGAATCGATTCTAAAGTCATCAAAGATTGCATAATTGAGAAGAAATATACGGTTTTTGAAACATTATAAACAATTTAGTGTATTTCTTTAACACATATCTTTTAACTTTCAACTCAACTTTCTGTTTTCAAAAGAACAGTTTTTTTTATTACATTATACACATTTATCGCACGTGAGTATAAGTTAAATCATCACGTTATAATAACAAATGAAATGTGCGACGAACGTATTATCATCAATATGGTAAAAGACATCAGACAAATAGACACACGTAAAAGTCCACAAACATAGATTATTCCTTTACAACATGGCACGTGACCGATCCTTCAATCTGGTTCCGCTTTTAACCTTCTTTCATTAAATCCTCTCGTTATATGCCCTGAGGCCGCGCGCGCAAACATCGATGCATATAAAAGTGAGCGAACCGACGGTCGTAACCACATTTAATTAAAAGCGCTCGTTATCGCTGCTGCTCGCATATCACCGTGGATCCATCGCAGGTTAATGCGTCCGTCCAAAAAAAAAACCTCCCGCTCTGTCATATCGCGATTTTCGCAGTGGAATTATACAGTCGCCAGCCGTGCGTCAATGTGCGTATTCTCCCTCGTTTCATTCCCCACCGATAAAAGTGATGAGTAAACGTAGCGCGCGCAAATTCAGACACGAATATAATTACCGTGAAACGATTGCTGATTGGGATCGGTCGGCGCCGATAATTCCCACTGGTTTTGGGACGCTCCGTCATCGTTACAGATTTTTTGACCGTGTCATTGCCTCGCTTTCCGAATGACATTAAAATAAATATTTTGCGGTTAAATAAGGCAGTAAAAAATTTCCTGAAAAGCGCATCTGCTTCCACATTCGAGCGTACGTGTTTGTTTCTCTTAATATTTATTCACGTTTATAAATGCATCGCAAGTCCTGAACGTGAGAATCAAATATTATAGGAATAACTGCACAGAACAAAAATTCATAAACATGAATACGTTAAATATAACGAGAAATAAATGATTCGTGAGTAAATCTGCTTTTTTTTTTTAATTATGAGCGCTATTTTGGTGAGCATCCTCCGAAAAGCGGATTTCGCCTAAAATCGCAACAACAATTGAAACGCTCGGGTACGTTGGAAGGACAAAAGCATTTTTTTAATGCTGCGCGAGAGGTAGCTTTACCGAAAGCTGGCGTACTTAGGTGACTCGACACGGGAGTGATCCGAGCTTGCGCACCGTACAGCCCAGTCGAAAGCACGGTCGACGTAACAGTAGATGCCATTATTTATCCATTCTCTAGTCACGACAAATCCCGCGGGATATCCGACATACGCGCTGTAATCGCGACGGTGCAGTGCCATACTCTGCAACATACGTTCGTGTGCCACGAAGCGAAAGAATCAACCTTTTTAATGGCATGAAATAACGCAGAAAAAGCTTTCCCCTAATAGGAATTCTTTACATTCATGTTTACATTGTGTATCTGTTAGTAACAGCGAACGATGTTAAGTATATGTATAATCTGCGTTAGATATGTATGTAGCCATCTATCATAGTCCACTAAAGCTAACAATAAGAATGAATAGAGCTAACTTCTTCCTTCTTCATTATTATTATTATCTTTCCACGTTTTTAATGAATTGAAAACATCATTTAATAATAAAAAGATCAGATAATGTATTTCAGTTGTTGAACATACTGCTACGACATGAAGTAATAGATAAAATAATGTAATAGGTAAAATAATAAAATAAGAGTTTCAGTAAAAATGAGAGAATAAACAAAAATTCTTCAATATTCTGCAAAAAAACAAACTCTGGTTATGCTATTGTGTCTCTTTTTAATCTTTAACTCTTTATTGGGGCACGAACGATCTCCGCACATTTTTTTGGAGTCATCTACTCCTTTTATTTTGTGAACTCGTTCGTTCTTTATGAAACTTAATTAGCTTATGAGGTAATTTGATGATGCTTTATTAGAATCTAAGATTGAAAAAATTTAAAATAGTGAAGCAACATGACGAACGGAAATTTTAAAAAATAATCTGATTATCACACATAAAATTTGATTTTAGGGAATTTTGAATTGCGAAGTAACATCAATGTTTCCAGTTTCGCTTTATTTTAAGCAGCTCATCTCAGTATTATGCAAATAGTTAGTATTGATTTTTAAATTGACTTTCAAATTCTGATTATAAACCATCACTTTGTGATACTAGATCCTTCTTCACTGGAGATTACTATCTTTTTGAAATTCGATATTTTTAAATTCGCTCAAATTCAGCAATATGAAGAACTTCTTAAAAGTGAGTTAATAACAGAGGTTAGACACAGAGGCCAATAACCGGATTATTTTTTAAAAATCAAATTTAAGAATCCTGGTCATACAGAATCAAATTTAACGACTTTAAAACCCTTTAAAAAATAATATCTTTAATTTTTTTATTTGAAAGTTCTCGCAAGGAGTTAATAGAATTTCTTCTTGAATACAATGAAATTTCACGTGACTCAAGAATAAAATTAGTAGGTAAGCCATTCCGCGAACTGTTCTTCTTGTTACAACCGGTCGATGGATATATACCAGGAATTACATTCTAAAGTTGATGTCCGGAATGATGCCAGGACGTGAAAGGAGTAGGTGACGTTAGATAACCTGTATGTACATGAGAAGGACAGTGTCACCTTCTCCGAGAAACTCGGCGACGTCGTTGCGATCGTCAGAAAAGCTCCGCCGGATCTCTCTTATCTCATGTCATACCCCAGTACGCATGAATCAGCGTCAGGTCGCGTCCGGTCTAATAGACAATGGGCAGTGTTGTACGAACATAATCGGCGGGCGCCTCGATTACATGCCAGAGAGAAAGAGAGATGCGTAATATAACACCGGATGACAAACGTATCGAGGAGTCACAACAATCAGCCACGAGAGAGACGACCGAAGGAGAACGAGTCTATGCGACGTGGGTGATCGGCGGCGATCGAGAGAATTCGTTGTTGGTGTCGTGACGCGATCATCTGGCACCTTGACGATGAAATCACCACTATCAAGGCGCCACGCCTACCTCCATCTTGAAGATTCCATGGTGATTTAAACGCCGCAACTTTTCTTTCCCGTCGCGCCCAACGCGTGACGTCTGCAGAACAAAACCAGCTTAGATCATAGATGAAGTTACGCAACTGAGAACAACGGATGTGAAAAACAAAAATGTATTCGCACGAATTCTTCCTTTTAAAATAATATTGCGTCAATAACAATAATTTGGAAAACTCAATAAAATTTAAAACAATGTTTTAAATTTCTTTTTGATACGGCATATGATCTGGCTCTTTTTTCAATGATTTTCCAAATGGTTTTTTCATTATTTATAACTTTTTATTAATAAAAATACATATATTTATTTGATATTGTTATGTTTTTTAATGTTTGCTTCGAGTAAAAAATTTCTTTTTACATTATGTTTACTTTTGTAAACAAAAAGTTGGGTATACCGAAGTGTATTGTTCCCGTAGTGTGATGTTTAAAAGCTGAGACTTTACAAAAATATTTAATAAAATATCAGAAAAATAAATATTTGGAAGTATATTTTTAGTTAAATGTGTTTTAATAACATAGAATTGTGTATTTTACTTATTTTCAGTATTCGCATTTCATACGTTAAATATTTTGAAACACAACGGTGCACAGATTTACTACAATATCGGCAAAGTTACGTTGGCAAGAGAGATATCTCATGTAGAACGGTCAGACGGACACGGAGGGGAACGTCAGATAACTCTGCTATAAATACGAAGGGGTTAAAGGCACGTCCGCTGAAATGGAGAACCTCTCGGCGCTACCTAGAAGTCGAGAACACCCAAATGAAACGCCAGTAATTACGCGATGAATGAATAATCAGAGGCCGATATCTTATCATGCGCCAAAGACGTGAAGACAGGTAACCGGAAGACGGTGGATTCACGGCTATCGGCATATCTTACCGCATATCTGCGGATGTTTTGCACCTCGTTGCAATGAGGATCAGGGTCGACGTACATAGATCGGTGATCGCTGAGGGAGCACGATCGGATAGAGTCTCAAATCGGCTTTCGACGCGTGGTTGTACGCAGCTGAAGTCCATTAACATGTCGTGTCGCCAAAATTGCTGGTAGTCTAATTTCACAGAGTTTACTTCGCGGTATACGTACATGTGCACCCGGTATATTAACCTATCAACCTTAAGCCTGTTAACACGTGTGCCGCAAGGTCTCGCATCGAGGTAGGTCTAACATGGGGTGCGACAATATCCTTGGATGCGTACATCTTTTTTTATTATTCTACAAGAGACGTCAAATTTCTCTCATATTTTCTTTTGATTATACTTAAATTGAATCGTTCTAAATTTCGAAAACAAGCTTTGTTCGCGAAAATTTTATGATGACAACATTGACACTGCGTAGGTAATGTATTTATTATTAGTTTAATTATTAGTTACATTTAATATTTTAAATAAAAAAGGAAAAACGTTAGCCATCTGTGTATTATTAGTAAAACGAATTTTTTTTTAAATGCTATTAAAGTTAAATATTGATAATTTTGAGGGCTTATTGTAACAATCGTAATATTTATTTTGTATGATAGTGCGTAATTTTTTTACAAGAATCCACAAAAATAATCCATTTCAATCGTTATTTTATAATAAAAACATATTTTAAAGCTTAATACATTTAAAAAGTTACTATCTTTTTCTATTCTATTATTAAAAGGTGCGAAAATATGATGCGATCAAGGAGATTAAAATAACGAGAAATTGCGAAATACGGCGGAGCTTAATGTACAATATCGGAGGTAATTTCAACTGCGAGGCGTTAAAGTTTATTGCGTATAAAACTACGACGATGGAAGAAACAATAGGATGAAATAACGTTTTCGCGTGCAAATGAAACGTCAAAATTCGACGTATCACCCACGTCAGAAAGCGGCGGCAGATATTGATTTTACAAGAATTTAATTGCGTTCCCTTGTAAACGTCGGACTAATCTTATCCGACTGGCATCAATTAAAAAAACATCTAACGATATTTGCTCAATACGCAGATTAATCGACTTTTCACCAGAATCCATCGATTAGTTAACGCTTTGACTACTGGATTATACCGAATATCTCAGACTTCCTGCATTTTCCTTCACTTGCGAGCTACTTTTGACCAGTTTGAAGTAGAGTAGATTTCTCCTTAACAAATACATTAAAGCGGCAAAAGTCGTTGAGTTGTAAGCAATTGAAAGTTTAAATATTTTCACAATTAAAGGATACAAATATATAAAATGCTTTTAACTCTTCTATTCTGTTGTATTTGGTTTTAAATAAAAAAAAAGAATTTATTTTAAATACAACTTAATTTGAGTATTTTAATTATGTATAATTAATTATCAATTATGACAATTATTAATATATATAATAAAGAATAAAGTTATGAGTTATGAAAAAAGCACTGTTTGTGTGCGTGCGTGCATGCGTGAGTGAGTGCGTGCGCGTGTGTGTGAATGAAAATAAATAATGTAATAAAAGTCAAATATAAAAAAACAGATTGTACAAGCAAGTGCGTTTCAATGAAAAGATAAAATAAAATTTCCAATATTCTTTAATATTCCCAATATTCCTTTATAAAATATTTTCACAAGTATTACGTGCCATAAAAATTTATCGGTTGCGTATTTGAGTCGCAGATCGTAGATGATCATGCGATGATCAATAAGAATAATATCTTCAACAAGATTGATGAGAAAACGAGACGCCACGAGCCATTAGAGTGCAGAAATCCGTGGACAGGTTTATCGCAGATGAGCTGCTATTAGAATAATAATCGACGATGAAACATTCGCTTGGTGGATGTCGCGGAAATCAGTCGGAGAAAGCAGTCGCAGGGAGGATCGAGAGAAAAGGAGCAAGATGGAGGAAAAGAAAATACACCTTCGCTGGTGTGTTCTCTCGGCGATGTATAACAGAGAGTTATTGCCGCGAGATCGATTTAATTGATACGGCTCCGCTTCTAATGGCTTGACTACGATTAGGTGGAATAGATTGTGTCTAGCGCGCGGACACGCGGCCAGATTAGTCTCTCTATCCTGTGTACACTCTCCGGGCGCCTCGAATGAGAATGGCGGCGCATACACCGGCAATTTGTGCAGCGCGAAAGTGGGATCACCTAATCTAGTTACTAGTTCTGCCACGAAGCGATATAAATCTACACGTACCGGGTGTCCCTGCCGCATCTCGGGGCTGTTACTCGCAATTAAGCTGCGACACTATATAGAACCTGGAGCAAGTAACTGTCTGATTGTTCTTTTTCTAAATTATTTGGATAACTATAATAGTCGCAAGGAGATAATATAAAATGTGAAACAGTTTTTCTTTAATTTACAAAATTTACTTCAAAATTTTTGATTGTAATTTTACTGATCACTTTACGATATTAAAATATTTTTAAAAAAACAAATCAAAACTTTAATTTTTATAAAATTTTTAAAAAATTTATTTAAAAAGTAAATAAAAATTAATTTGAAATAAAATAAACTAATTAAATAAAATAATTAAAAGAAGATTTAATAGATAAAAGTGCAATTAGTTGGTGAACTTATTAGTTGACGTTCCACATTTATTTATTCAATTTCTATATCGTGACTATTATTTTCTTTATACTAAATTGATTTATAGAATAATTAATCTTAAACAATTTATTTCCGTTTATCGGCAAGCAAGCATGCGTTACGGGATAAAATGCGATAACGGCGTCTGGCAGCGATACCGCGCTCTCAACTTTTTGTCGTCCAAACTTTCAGCTTTTACATCCCTTCATCGGTGGTTGCTGTATCTGCGTACGTATGAGTTACCTTGAACATTACATCAAAGAGGCAGCAAAAAATAAAACGAGAACAATTTTGAAGCATGATGAAGTCATTACTATCAGGCGTCATTACTGTACGCTTGCACTCTTCTCGATCATGGATTTCTAAAATTCCACAGGACTCTCTAAGAATCCTCTGAAATTTATTAAATTCACGAGACGTTTCAGTATGCGCATAGGAAATAAAATAACGAATGTACGTCGCGAGATACGACGATCTTTTTTTTTAAGTCACAGTGCATCCCATGGAAAATAAAAACAGTAAAGGAAACAAAATCCACGTTAACAAAACGTGCTCCACGAGATTCGTGGAATAAAAGGTTATAAAGGCACATTATGGGATAAGAAAGAGGAAAAAGAAGTAAATTTATTGTACTCTGAGAAGGAGTTTCATAGGACAAAAAATAATACGCTACAGAAATAAAATGCCTACATACACAATATCTAAAATAAGAATACTTATTCAAAACACCTGCATAATATAAAAAAACAATATACGATAAATATTAATACGAGATTTCACTTTAATCATTAAAGTTCCTGAAATAAATTATAATAATCTTAAATTAAAAATTTGATAATTTTTTAAGATTAATTAAAAATCAACGGGATGTACAATATAAAGTTTTCAAATAAATGTCTACATCAAAAATATTCTAATAAAAACAAGATGTTTTCTTATGAATGATTGTGATTTATTTTCAATTTTACATTTTCAAGGGAAAAAGATTTTAATTAATTAACATTTACATTTATTTATAATTAACGTTTGCACAAAATATACAAAAATATGTACGCAACCGAGTCATAATTAAATAAAATAATGTAAATTGTTTTGATGCTTGTTACAAACAATGAATGTGCGATATTCCTATCTTCTTTTCTTAATCAACTAATGGAACTTGTACGAACCACATTAAACTCACATCATATTAAGGCAAACGAACTTGCGGAGAAATGTAGAAGACGTTACGAACAAGCCCGACAAGAGGGTAAACCTTCCGCATGGAGAAAGACATGGAGATAGTTCAAACTCGGTGGAGAGTAACTGGAGAAAGGGAAAGAAGGAAGAGAGAAGGGAAGAATAGGGAAGCCGATAAGAAGGAGAGAAAAGGGAAGAGACAAGAAGAATCGAAAAGGCCTTGACGAATTCCTGCCAGTCCAAGTAGAATGACAATTATTTCTGGCCACTGGGTACATGGCGCTTGGCGGCTCTCCTTTGCCCCGTACTCATATGCATGCCCGTCATGCTTAAGTAAACCAAGTTTATTCTAAGCCCCGGGTACACTGCCCTAGAATACTCCATTCGATGGTCAGGTTACCCACCGGCGCGGCACGGCATGCGTGCGTGCGTGCGTGCGTGCGGCACGACGCACGATCGGGTCAGGAACACGAACACGAGCACGACGCTACGTCGCACCAACATTGCTCGCCGCCGCGCCGCCGCGCCGCACTCACATGAAATCTAAACAGTGGGAAAACCGATCGAAGCCGCGAAAGGGGATAGGCGGAGCCGATATGCTTGCGGGGATTGAACCGCCATAATTATCCGCCAGTTCAATTTTCACGTTACTAATTCGGGTAAAGATCTTGACTTTTGATACAATATAATTGCGATATCGAGATTTTTTAAAGTAATACCAGTGACTGTTGTTCCTAAGAATACCTTGTGATATTTGTCAATTAATCAGAGAAAAGGAATTCCATTATTTTTTATGGATCTGTAATTTACAATTAGACTTTGTTATTATAAGGATTTTAACGAATTAATTTTACGAGAACTCTCAAAATAAATAATCAAATAAATAATTTTTAAAACAATTATATACGAGTAGTTAAGAACAATTTAATTCAAAATTAAATTGAACTATTTAACTTTACCCGTTTCTATCAATGTAATTGAATTTTAATATTGGTTTAATTAATTTTTTATCTTTCTTTAGTTCTAAGACTTAAAAGGATAAAGATTATGTTAAATCGACATTAACGTTAATTTACATTGATAGAAACGAGTATTAGTACGTATAATATAAGAGATGTATCAATAGATTGATAACAATAGCTAAAAAAAGAATCTTAAATTTGAAGAAATCCTGAAGAATGCACATTCAAAACTGAGATTACGACTTTTGTGATAATAGTCACATGTAACAAAGTTTTAAAAAAAAATGCGTCTTAATATTAATATCAATCCCAAACTAATATTCGCGAAAATAATCCTAAACACACTCTATGAAATTCCCGACAAGTCGCAAGCTGAAATATGTATATATAGACGTCGAGGGTTTGAAACTGGAAGGACGATAATGCACAAACGACGAAGACGCACGCGCACGTCTCTCTGGATTATTTGTGCATCTTCGCAAGTCGAAGATAGACCCAGGAAGGTGCAGTGTCATTCGCTTAACTGCGTGAACTATGATAAGGAGAAATAATTTCAAGTTGAAGTTCTGGTTGTAGGAAGGTGTTGCGAATCGACGTGGCTGGCGCCAGGAATTCGCACCGTCACTCCTCTATTCGCGCTCGTATACGCTCGATCGCGATCGAGAGGTCGTGGAAAAGTCCGCCGAACAGCAATAAATCAATTTCGCGCTCGCCGAAAAGGCATGGCGCTGGGGAATTTTCATTAGCTATCGTGACAATTTCACAGACGTCTCGCGCATAGATTCGCCCGGAGTGTCCTTCGTTGCGATTATAATAATCCATCTTCTCAAAATTAATCGATTATTTCGTTATACATTTCCGATTCTCTTTACTTTGTGACATTTCATTACGGAACAAGAATGAAATTGGAGTGACAATGTAAAAATTAAAAACTGAGGAGAAAATACAAGTCTCAAGTGCCTAGCAAGAAAATAGCGGTCGCGGTTTCTTCATTTTCACAAATGTATGTTGCAGTGTCGTTTGAAATAAAAGACTTGTATATATTTTTTAATATGGACCGAATTTTTCTCTGCGAGGTCTTTTATTAAACTATTTTAAATTCGTAAATAATGAGACACATTACGACTAATGTACGATAATTGTATTCATGCAAATCAAAAAGATTGAGTTGTGAATTGACATCATTAAAATGCAAAATGCTTTGTCTACAGTAATTTACTCTTATGTCAAACTGAAATTGACACTGAGATTGAATTTAACCAATCAGAAAAAAGAAAACCAATATCAAATTTAGTAAACATTGCTTTGATTGGACAAATTCAATTTTAATCTCAATTTCAATCTCTAGTCTGATATGGATGTTACAAAAATCTGATATCTTCTTTTCGCAAAATATTTACAAGTAAAGAAATAATTAAATAGCTCCTCTTTCTCGCAAAATTTTGTTTCTAAAAATAAGATTTATGCTAAACTCAACTTAAACTTTCAGTAAACTTAAATTTTCAAATAACTCCGTAATTATGTCACATTCAAATTTGCACATAAAAAAAAGATTCGTCTAAGGCGCGCAACACTCATCTGTTGAATTAACAAAACACAACATGGTGTCGCGCAGTGCCTTTCACGGCTCAACGATCCACCTGTACGCGACAATCGGAGCGTGCTGTCATTGGAATCCGAAGAATGGCAAACCTGAGTTTATACGCCGCGCGGCGTCAATATCCGAGTTGTTTGTACGTATGTTTGTATGGCCTACGGCCATCGCTGCAATTCCTATCATTATTCCTGTTTCATTAATGTTAATAAAAAAAAACCTGCTGGTAGATCTGTCATCTACATTAAATAGAGACACATGAAGGTATGATATATTTGTACAGTTGTATCGGCGATCAACATCGGACCACCGGGTGCGCGAATCACTACGACGATAAAGGTATAATAACGCGGAAGGAGATATACATATGCATATAAAATTGAAGAGGGACTGGCGAAGAGAGCATCGATGTCATCGTCGTCGTCGTCGTCGTCGTCATCATAACGTGTGCGCTCGAGCTATAATTATTGCGTCTCCGGCGTATCATTAAAGCCGCCCGTAAATCTTGACGCGAGGATCTAGATCGCGCGCACGCGAGACCGGCGTGCACTGACACTAAGCAAATAAACATTAGTAATGAAGATAAAGAGAAAAAGAAAAAGAGAGAGAGAGAACAAAAAAAAGAGAGAGCATCATCTGGGAACGTCGTTCCTGAGAGAGCGATATGATTATCCTGGATAAATGCAGATTCTACGTGCGCTCGCGCGGCACCGGATGTCCGCTTAGGCGAGCTCGCGATCCACGAATACCCACAGGAATGCGCCGATATTAATATACGTCGTCGCTTTAATGAGAACCGCATTCGGTTTTAATAATTTTCGATGTTTGAGCGTTCTTCTCATAGCGAATAGAGTTGCTTGAAAGATCTCGCGATGTTAAGCTGTAAAAAATTACTATAGTATAAATCGAAAGTAAATGAAATTTAAAAAAATAATATCTTTCACAGACGAAACAATTAAGACCTTTTTTAAAACATGTATGATGATCTAGCGGTTACTGAGTAGAAAAAAGATAAAAGAAATTCTCCTAGATATCAATTTGCATCCTGCAAAACTGGTATTACAGCGGACAGAGTGTAAAAGAAATAAATTCGATAGATTCCATTAAATTACAAATTCGAACGTTCGATACTCTCGTTAATTCGAAATTAAATTTCGGCATTCCTAGACGCGTGTATATACGTTGCCGTATCCATTAATCATTGTATCGACAACACAGCTTGCTCGAGGAAGGATAATTTTGCGTGGCAGATAATTGATATCGCGCAGCGACGGCGGCGGTTGCGGAGCAACGGCGCTCTCATGAGACCGCATTCCTCGCATAACCTTTTATCAGCCGTGAGGACTCGACGGGCCACAGCCCCTCTTACCTCGCACCTTTTACCGCGCATTCTGTACGTGTATATTATCCTACTCACTTTCGTGCACAACCCAATAAGGTGCCTATCCCGCGTGAGCGCGGTCCATGGATGCCTAGCGCCGGCTAATAATACTGAACGCGACCGCGGTTTCATGGAGGGATACGCCACTTCTCTCCCACGTGCAGACACGCGTACACACTATCGGTTTCTCCACTGTCTCCTTAAGTGACCCTTTAAACACTCAATATTATTAATGTTCCTTTTAAACAATCAACAATACAATATAAAACAAACTGTCTAGAGATTCAATACAGTCTTCAGATGATTAATACGATTATTGTAATATTTAATATCGCATAATATTATTGATCGTGTGGAGTCTATAATATTGAATCTCTATACTGTTTTTCAACTATTTAACTTCTTGAGGGATGAATTTTTAAAGGTTAGATAAAATTATTTTATTTGATTTTCAAATTGTACTTATTTAAAATATGCTAAAACAAATATGAAATTAGGAAATATTCGCTATTATTTTTTGTTATTTTTACTATTTCTTAAGAAATATTTGCTCCCAATAGTACTATACTGTACTTCGCTAAACAATCGAATATCAGTAAACTTAAATATATAATACATATATGTGCCAATATTATTCAAGAGGTTAAAGGGAATATGTATAACAAAATAATTAAACAATAATATTGAGCGAGATGTCTGTCTGCTTAAGGAAACAGTGGAGAGGTCATTTCACTTTCGTCCGTTTCTAAGTATCTCTTTTCTTAATCCTTTAGCAATTGAACATTGTATATGCACGATGAAAGTAAGACTCTTACATACATTTGTATTAATCCGAAAATTTGCATCGCATTTTATTCTCTATCTTATATACCATATTGATAATTATAATACATTTTCTATTATTGAGTTTTGTAAAATAATAGCTGTATCGCGATAATTAACATATCAAATATTCGTCTAAATTGTCATTGCACTCATTACATTTCGGTCAACAGTTTCAAACGTAAACATTGTAAAGCGTCATTAAAAACTGATCTCGCCGTTAATAAATTCATTATATCGTGGTCGTTGGAATATGATGTTATGTATCATATCATGTTATACATCGTATTTATAGCGCGGCATATTTCAAAATCAAAACTGGCTATTACCATCGCTGCTCTCACCATTAATCGATCTATGCATTTCACGAGGTATTTCATAATAAAAACAATTTTTACTTATTATACAACGGAAAATGCTTGGGGCATGTAGATACATTATATATTTACCTTTCTCAATTCGATAACAACAATTCTGGAATCATAATTTTCGTGATACAATTTACAAAATAAAACGACAAATATTTCGCAGTTTTATTCGTTCGCATATCACAAGACATATTTTACAATCTTTTTCGAACTTTAATCTACGTGGAAAAAATGTTACCTAAAAATGACAGATTTAGATACAGATCTGAAAATAATATCTGAATAATTTTGTTGGAAATCAAAATTAATATATAGAACGTTCAAATTGATTGCTAGAAAAATTAAAATTTTTTGCAGCATTGCTCATTGTGCTTTAGATTCTTACATAATTATTTTGATCAAATTACTTTCTACAGATCTATATTTATAGCTAAAGTTTCAGATATTTTAACTAAATCATTCTTTCCGTGTAATAACAATTCATAGCGTGTATAGATAAATATCGAAAGAATATCTATATAAATTTTCTAACAATTCCTTCACGTCGACAATTTATAATTTTATATCAAGGCATTTATTATAATTTTTATTCGATCACTGTGGATGCACATCTCAGTGCACATTCCCATGCAACATTTCACTCAATCTCTTAGTCTACTACGATCATGCGATATGCAACATGTCCCGAAGATTATCACCTTACCCGACAATCATTCCGATAGCATTCAAGAATTTAGCATGGCCCCGTTTCGTCCAGCAATTCCGGCTCTAGTCTTACTCACCGTGGTCGATACAGAGTGCTCTCGATCGACAGCAGATTCCGCGATACGGACTGCGCGAAACGATGCAGAAAATACAATCTCAGTATGCGAGAGGAAATCTCTTTCTCGCAGCGTGTGCCTGCGATCGGTACCGCACCGCCGATCTGTTCTCGCATTCTCCGCATCGGATCGTGGTAAATTGCGCGGGACTATGTTCGTCTAATCCGCCGATATCTTCGTCAAACGAGCGAATAATTTCGCAGAGCGCGGCGTTCTCACGCACGTTCCCGCAACCGGCGCAATTCCACGCGCGATTGACGCCGTCGTGTCTACTTTCCTAGGAACATTCGTGATACTGGAAATGTTTTCGATACTCAATGGCATCGCATTGCAGCTTAACGGTATTTGAGACAGCTACCGATATTTGAAAGACGTTAATTATACAAGACGCATTATACAAGTTACAAAATATTGAAAGTTTTTCATCGATGACATTCGATTGTATCGATTTTCGTTAATTCACTCATTAATTTCTTTTCATTATTCATTGATTTGCTTCTGCTTATTTAGTATCGCACATGTTCCTCATACTTTATTGATTTTTATTGAATTTTATTGATTTTTATTGTGATAAGTTTTTTCCTGCTCTCGATTTATGATGTGACACATTTCTTCGATTATCACCCGCAAGTTCGATTATCAGCCGCCAAGCGTTGAATTTGTAAAAGAGATATTGGGTATCCGACACGGAGTGAATAACAGCGCGATTGCCCCATTAAATTTAAGCACCTCTAATTACGAAGTCGGCTGGTCAAAATATGTCGAGTAAAATGCAGGTCCGGCGTGCACAACGCAATTTACATGCGTACGTGGCGGGACGGTTCGATATTAAATAAACGCACAGTACTTCAAGCGTACGCGCGAACAAACAGCGCCTTTGATTGCGGACAAGCACGTGGAAACGCGCCCGCGGCGAGTTCCCGCCAAACCTACACAATAATCGATCAAGTTGAAATTAATGAAGACGATATCCAGTCCTTGCGAGTGATTCCTTCCCGATTTTAACGAGCTATCCAAGTCTTTCAATGTCAAATCGGTCAAAATGTGCCGCAAGATATGCCTCTGTCATGCAGAAAAGAAACTAGGCTTTAAACTTATTCTTTATAATTTTCTAACTCTTATACTCGTTCTATCCATGTAGATAACTTCACTATCAATTCAACTTACTCTTCATATTTTTCTAATTCTTAGAACTAAAAAAAGATGAAGAGTTAATTGGACTGAGATTAAAGTTAATCTATGTTGGTAGAAACGGGAAAGTATCAGAATTAGAAAAAGATAAGAAGTAACTTGAATCGAGATTAAAGTTAATTTTACATTTATGGAACCAGGCCTCAGTGCGATCTGTAACTTCTCGAAATCTGAAACTTTTCAGAAGAGAGAGATTGCCAGAACGTTCGAGTATCCTTTCAGACTCTCTTTTACAGGAAAATGGTATGTATAATATTTTTCCGTAGTGTCATTTCAATTTTTACCAATTTTCATTTATCGAATCTTCAAAGATTCGTCGTCATGAACCGCAGTAATGCCGTGACATTTCCTTTCTGCTGCACGGAGGATGACGCGAACGCGCCGTGCCAACGGCAACGGCATGGATCTTGCATTCCGGGCACACGCACTCGAAATTTGAATACCCACGTGAAGTGGATTCACCGCGGGCTCTCAACTCGCCTCTGCCGGCTGTGACTAAGCCACACGCGAAAAGAATATCAAGAAAGGCATTGGAGAATAGAGAAAGCGAAAGTGGATGAAAAGAGAAGGCGGAAAAGACGGCTGGATAAAAAGGAAGGAAGGAGATATTATATAGGGGACACATGAAAAAGATGAGAGAGCGACAGATCGTCCCAAGTGCGATGTCTTCTCTATATTCTCTCTCTCTCTCTCTCTCTCTCTCTCTCTCTCACTCCCTCTCTTTCCATCTTTTTCACAAAATCACCATTAATATTCAGCAGGATTATAAAAAATAATGCCACCCACCAGCACTCCTGACCTGTTGAATCGCGATCGTCAACATGGATTATGGCGGATTACAAGTTTATAATTGAATGCAAGAGAAACTGTCACCACTGCCGTCACCGTCACAAGTATCAGATCCACCTACGCGCCTTGCACGAGAATATATTCTCAAGAACTCGATTTCACAAAGTTATCAAAAACAACAAGTTTATTCTCTGAGCAACTCGAACCTGATAATATGGGATTTGACAAAAAAAATGCGAACCTATTTGTAATAACATTTCCGTGTTGCGGAACATTAGAAGATACATTACATTTAGATGTCATAGGAATTGATTTAGCTTTCTTCAAACTACATGCTTGATTTTTAAAAATCTTTTATTTTTTCATACATGTTTATTAATAAATTCATTAATTCTCTCTCTCTCTCTCTNTNTNTCTCTCTCTCTCT
>NW_012130087.1:2716130-2725158 GCF_000143395.1 Atta cephalotes
TAATTTTAAAATTTAATTTTATTTTTACTTTATAATATTTATTAATAATATATATTCTCTCTCTCTCTCTCTTCTTCTCTCTCTCTCTCTCTCTCTCTCTCTCTCTCTCTCTCTCTTCTTAATTTAATCATTTATTATTAATTTTAAGAAACGTTTAGCATTCAGTTTCAAATGAAAGTTAGTAATTTTTTCTTACACTTTTATATTATCTATGTGTAATGTTCACAGTCTTCTACTATTCTCACTCATAAAAAGACCTTATATAAATATTATTTTTATTTGATTATTTCACTTGATATTGCATGATGTCAACATCGCAGGATAAATTAGACATTAAACAATGATAGACAATTGTCTCTACAGAATATTTTATCGCGCCATAAATAGTAACACTGCCGTAAATTTACCCGGCTACGTAATCGCCAAGTACAAAGAAGTTACAGCAGTAATTATTTCGATCCTAGCTTTTGCTAGGAAAAAGAAGGCTTGGCTGGGTCAAGGTTGGCGTTTATAGATCACCGTGTATACCAGACGAACCGCACCTATGTATTCTATCGCGATATTAATCGGTATTATATTGCCGATCGTCGATCGTTTTCCTGTATTGACTTTTTATGGGCTAAATATATATCGATAGTATTTATCGAAATTATATATTATATATATATATATATATACATAAAACTTATCTTTTTTATATTTTCATCTCATTTCATAATCTCTATTTATACAAATAATCACATATGTATACATTGAAAGAAAAGGTTATGGTAGTTGCTGCAGTAAATTAGATGGTAAAATATGGCAGTATTAGTAGTATTTTTAATTGGTTGTAGCAGCCAATTTTTTGGTTGCGTTTTTGCCTATTTGCAATGTCAATATAGGATTTCGATAGATTAATGCAACCAAAAATTGGCTGCTGCAACCAATTAAAAATGCTATGCCGTATTCAGCAATCATTTTTTTCAGTGTAGAATTCAGTATAATTAAAAAACAAATATCCACGCTTTTTTTTCGTAAATTTCAATGTATTTTTTTTAAACATAATGTCTATATCTTACATATATTTCAAGAATTATTTAATAGCATTCGATATGAGAAAATTAAAAATTATTGTGAATTTTTTTTCTGAAATCTCTATATTTATGTAAATTTTAAGAATCTATAGTCTCTGAAAAGAATACCGATTCAAATTGCAATGAAACTGCGGGCAAAATAAGAAAGATTGCATGGAAATTTACAGAATATTACAGAATATATTCGCATAATTTTAAAGACAACTTACATAAAAATGATTTTATAATACTGGAAGAAAATTTTTTACAATTAAGGTGTCAAAAGTTTGATAACAGTAAGAAAGCCTTTAATTTTCTATCGCGTACATTTCTATTGTTGCTTTGACATTTCGATTATGGAATTAAAATTAATTCCCCGCAAGTTGATCAAAATCGTCAAAATTAAGTTAATTGGATTCCCAGGGACAATTCGGGGATTTTATATTGTTTGTATTGCGATTCGTCGGATAATTGGCGGAGCGTGGTGGTTGAAAATTATAGCCGCCCGTCAGGCTCTATAGGGAGAACGAATTAAAGCGATTTATCAGCCACGACTCAAACCGTGAAAACGCGTAGTTGATCAAAGCTGAGGTACCACTAGCGCACCTTATGCCACCCTGTTTCAACAGGGTAAGTAACTGGAGCCCATCTTGAGTAGCGTGAACACTGGCCTGCGGCAGAACTGCGCTAATCAGCTTTTCGGTACGCGAAGAGAAGCCGTATCGATCATCGCAAACTTACCATAATGTTTCCGCCGAGCTAGCTTTCGCGAACAATAATGTCTGAGACCGCATAAAACAACTCAATGAAGATCTAATCTACTCTAGTATATTCTCTGAAAAGTATTTATATTCAAATGAACACATACACCATGTAATGTCGAATGAAACTATAACAAATTCCGAGACAACAACAATTTTGCTATCAAGTAAGTAAATGTTGTAATGGTGTAATGGTGTAAATGGTGTAATAAATTAATATTTTTATTGGAAGTTTTTTATTGGCAGCATTCTTAGAACTGTCTGTATATTTTATATAGAGATTATAAATTCTTTCTTAAAGAAAATTTATTTAAAAATATGCTTTTTTTTAAAGAAAATGTATGAAAAATATGCTTGAAAATTAATTAAATGCATTTTTTTTATTATAAATTCAATGAAATTAAACTTTGCTTTCAGTACTTCGCAAATTTTTTAATAGTCTGATCAATTACATATTTCATTATTTTTCTGACATATACAAGATAGATAGCATAAAATTTTGTCCGCAAAATTCCTATTATACACTCGGCATCTAATTTCGCAGCGAAACTCGACTTGCTCGATATCGCCAAAGGAGATATCGTACAAATAAAACGTTCAACGTGATTAGTGTGCCAACTAAAACCCAACCGAACGCCAAAGATAAATCGCAGATAACTGACGCCAATATTAATTAATACTGTACAGATGGATAGCATATCTGACGGAACCGATCAAAAGTGTAATTTCACCTCGATAATCGTGGGTAATAATATTTCTCAACAGTTTATCGGTTCTTGTCGTTGAGAAATTTCGGTTGAAAAGGTGAGCGCAGATTAAACGGATCGATGTCATAATTACAACATTTTATAATTAATAGTTTTTAAGTTTCCTTACGACGAGACGTGATCTGTATCTTACCACTGTATATTGCACATGAAATACTTTATATATGGACGCACATTCATAAATATAGCAATATATCAATCCTAAGAGGCTGCAAGTATTCATAATTGATCTTATATTTAAGACCATATTAAGATGTCATAAACCAATCACAGAGCCGTATTAACATTTTAAAACATTATTTAAGACAACAATCTGAAATAATAATCGCCTATAAATAAATTCTAAACAGAATCATAAGACATTTTTATGACTTGGATCAATTCTAAGAATGTAAGATTCGTATTTTGTTCTCGTAAGAATTTATTATGTCTGAAATATAATTTTATACAATTATAATTTTATACAATTTACAGATAGTTTTTTTTTAGCCGTAAGATTTACGAAAAATTGTAGATATTTACGAATGATCGTACGTCTTACGAGATACGCAAAGAATTACAGCTCCAATCACAAGTTCTTACAAGAATATAACTCTCTTACGTGAACAAGTTACAAACTTTATTCTTAGAATTGACCTATAAGTCACGAAATTTTTTTCATTTCATTTTCCGATTATAGAAGGAACTTAATGATCATTCAGAGAAGTCAATCCTCAATTTCGAGAATTAAAAATTCGCAATTTATTGGCAAAATAAATTTCCATCCCGTTTTAATTCATCCGGATTTCGCGAATCGTCGAATAATTCAACATTGACGCATCTCCTCGATCTGCTTGTCCGTTGCAATTATCGCGAAGGGAAACTCTATAATCGTTCGATTAATCTCGGAGAATTCTCGCGGCCGGGTGTCTAATCCGTTTTCAGTTTGAATCGTAACGCGTCGTGGCATATCGATCGCGGCCGGGACCTTAGCGCTTCGCAACTTCCGGTTGGTACCGACGATGCGTCGACGATGCACCGACTGGTTTACCCGCGCTGCACCGGCACGCGTGGATGCATCGGCATATGCACCGTTTCACGTCGCTGCAATTGCCCTCCGCAGCGGGCGCACACGCGGCGAGTGCCCGGCACGCCTCATTACGACAGTGAATCAATAGCATCCCCGCTGACAAATCCACCATCGTGGTTTAAGCGAAACTCGTCGCTCTGCATACGGGCCGTCCCGCAATAGGACGCCCGTAGTTCAATCACGCGTTTCTCGAGTTAGTCCTGAGTGGAAAAACTCGAATGGAATGTAGATTGGAATTTCAACGTTTCTCAATAACAAGCTAGGATGACAAGTGAAAATAGAAATAAGTCCCAATTAAATTATGAATTAATAATATCAAAGAAAGAGAGAAAACGAAATTAATAATGACGATCGTATTAAAATAGTTTTACATTTAAATGATTTTAAATAATCTTATTAAATCTCAATTAACAAATTTTATGCCTACAATATTGATATTAATGATAAAGAGTTTATTTTTCATTTTACATTTCGAAATTTTAGATGGATTTCATTGATTCTATGACGTTTTTATGTATAAATTTTACGCGATACGATTGTTTCGTCGGAAATGCGATACGTGTTAAAATATTATATATAGCGAGCATAAAACAATATTATACCATCTTTAGGAAAATACGAACGAAATAACATCCTTTTAATATTTACTAGCAGCTCAAGTGTCGGCAATCGCAACGTTATCCTTCCGTCGTACGTTTAATTATGCGCGTGCATTCGCGCGTGTGCGCGAGAATGCCCGTCGTAAACTCGTGGATTACTTGAAATTCCGAGATGAGAAGAGATACACGTTCGCGAGCGACATTAAGCGGCCGCTTTTAAAGCATGAGATGTTTCGGCGAGAAACGCTCCGAGAGCGGACGATTAATATTCATGACCCGCGATCATATCGCACGATGGCGAGGCGATTAGAAGTAAGACGACATTTCCAGTCCGGCGATTTCTTCTATTTCTATATAGTGATTCACATAATGATGCGGCAATCATACATGAGCGACCTATATAAAGCGAACTCGTAAGATAACGAGAGTCGCAGGATAACGAGAGTGCCATCCGAGAAGCGATTATTAGATCTCGAGATCCTGATACGATAGGTCGTTGCGAGAGAAGAATCAGCGAAAGTGAGATGTCAGATGCGAAAAAACACAATCTAACAAGAAGATATTATTTTAGATTATCAGTATGAGAATATAATATTCCTCCAATTTTTCAACTTCAAATGAATATTTTATTAATTTTCAAAAGGTACATTAAAATCTAAAAGTAAAAAATGATCACAGTTGCGACGAATAAGCATTTTAATGTATATATATATATATATATATATATAACTGTGATAGTTTTCTTTTTTTTCTATCTTTTCCATATTCAGATTGTTTGCACAAAATTGTCAAAGCATCAATTTTCAAATTGTAATCTATATCGAAAGTGCGAAGGGCATATTTCGTATTTAAACAAAAAATTTGCTCTGTACTGACAACTGTGATTTTCGGCAGAAGAAAGGAATCATCTACGTGGATGATTGAAAACTACGAGCGCGAAAGAAGAGCGTGATGCGAATTTGCATTCAGATTACATGACTATCGGACATACTGGCTGTCGCGCTAATTTCGCGCGAGAGAGTTTCGGGCCCTATGAATAATGTTAAACGCCGACGCACGCTAGCATGCTGTTTATGCAAGCTGTATGCATATTTACGCCTCTATACGTATATGTTACAGCTTATATAATATTTGAGTTTCGAGTGCGTATGCGAAACAATGAAAATCAGTTTGCCGATGCGTTTACTAGAGCGTCGAATGCAACACAAAACTGCACTGAACGTGCTAAAATTCCCCTCTGGTTATTTCTAAACAAAAATACTTCTTTTTTTCTGCAAGAGATTAACAAAATATCTGATACAGGAATTATAAAATCAAAAGGGTATAATAATAATAGATAGAAAGTATGAAGATAGATAAAAAAACATTTGCAACTGATTGGATCTTAAAAATTGATCTACAATTTTGCATAACAGGTAAGAGTTTAAGTAAAGTTCATTTTAATTTAAAGCAAGGAAGAGTTATATTAAAGATAAGTCTTAAGCTAAAGTCAACTTAAACTCAGGCCGCTGTTAGAATATATTTGATAAAATTATGATAAAAGTAGATCAAAAGATTCTAGAATATTTAGATTGTGTCAGAAAAAACGAGTCGCTTTATTTAAATAGAACCAATAATATACTATTAAAATACATATTTGAAAAATAATTTGAAAAAAATTTGACATATATAGAAGAAGAAAATTCTGAAATAGAATATACTTCGCTCCGATATTTTGATTTTACAGTACACAGAAAATATTCAATATGGAATTCGATTCGAAATCTTAATATAATTATTTCATAAAGGTTGTTGTCAATTCTATTAAAAGAAGCTGCGTTTTTAATAACGACAATGTAAGAAGCCGTTAGGTAAATGTTCCCAGGGCGACCCTTTCTGGAGGAAGTTCAACGACGAACTGGCTGATAATTAAAACTTTTAATTATGCAACGGCGTTGACGTAAGATTCACAGAATCTGCAGCATCACGACTGCAGGCTGAGAGAGTCGACAGGGCCGAGGGATACACCCTGTTTTACATGTGTAAAATTGCGGAAATGCACTTGTCAAAAGAACTTTCCCGTCGCTTGATTATTCGCACGAAGTTACCTACATGTGCAATCGTCGAGTGGCGAGAGAAAATACCAACATTTCGCAAAGAGTAAAACGAACTATCAAACAAGTTACCAAACGAGGAAAATTACTCGACTTTTGTGTGCACCCAGCATCCTAATTAATTATATATAGAGCATAAAATTCCAATTAAAGTAATAATCCGCAAGTCTTTGTGTATCCGTTTTACTAGTTAAATTTTCATAAACCTGCATTGTGTTAAATATTAAAGCATCAAATTTAAATCAAATTTATCTCTTAAATAACAATTTGTTAACTTCCTAGTGTGACTCAAAATGTCTTATTTTAATATAAAACATGTAATGTAAACATAAAAAATAATCACATTTAATCTATTTCTGTGATCAAATTATTTAGTTTGTTTCAATGTAAACAGCGTTCATATTAATGTATGTAGTTAGTAAATAATAAACTAAATTTGGGGAAAATTTAATATATACCTCAAGTTAAATTGTTTAATTTTATTGTTACAGTTAAATTAACAATATATTTAGTAGAAGCAGTGGCGACTGTATAGGAATGATTAAAAATAATTCAAATTGGATATAATTATAAATTTATACATTATAAATTTAATAAACTTTCTCAGGGAGGATGGATGGTAAAATCTGAAGATGTACATGTTGATAAATCACAAGAACTTATGCGCATATTATCAATATAAAAATACACAGTACTACACTGAAAGAAAAGATTGGTTGCTCCAGCAAATTAGATGATAAAAATATAGCATTTTTAACTGAAAGAAAAGATTGGCCGTTGCAATCAATAAAAAATGCTATGCCATATTCAGCCAATTTTTTTTTTCAGTGTATACTACATTGTATATCAAGAAACATTCATATTAAAGGAAGAATCATATGGAGATTTTGTCAGACATTTTCAAGAATTGTTTTAGAGAGATAAAAAAGCTCAGCTTGGCACTTACGTGAACGCTTGTGAGGGAATTCCGCGAGTACGGAAGCGAAAGCCAAAAGAGACAGCTCGAGACTTATTGGAGCATGAAATACTGGTCGATCGGTTAGAGCTTTACGGACTTTTCATCCTCGGAGAGCTTTCAAAGTCGCGCACGGGCGAAAGAGGATACGTTTTTTTCCATTGTACAACATCACGTGTCGATGAAAACATCACGTAGCTTCTATAGTTACACTGATTTCCACATGCCTAGCTACTTCGATTACTTTGATTTTCATAAAGTTTCTAATACCATAATCGATATATATGTATATATATATATATATATATATATATATATTGTATATGCGCTGATGCATGGAAAATTCGCTCATAAGCGCGGAGTTTTGAAAAAAAGAAAACCATGCAAACATAAACATGCAACGCTCTTTTTAGCTAATGAAAACACTTTTAAATCCACAACAACAGCAAATAATAATAAACCTAATTAATTATATGTACGTTCTTTATGTACACGTAGATAAAAGCTTCCTATATCTCTTATCTTTACCTGTTCTTTTTAAATAGACAGCACAAAAACACATTTTTATTTCCTGCAGAAATATCTACCACTATTAAAATCCTTTCATAAAATAAAATTATTCCATGTATATTTTTGTATTTTTTATTTTACATTACGCTTCGTGTAATTTATTTCCTCGTCAAATTTATCCTGCGCGAATTTGCTCTGCCCGAATAATTCTTCCAAATGAAAAACGTAGGTATATTATCACGCAGGCCTACAAATAGTTTCTTATTTTCATGACTTGGAATTTGCTGGGAATATGCACGTAAGGAAAAGTGAAATGAAAGGAATATAACGCAAAACATGACGCGTCCCACCGAGCATGGCAATGCCAGACCGGCGTCCTGGCAGAGAAAGGAGGAATTTTCGCTCGCGTTCACGCGAGCAGGAATCGAGAGCGACGGCGGCGGCGGCGGCGACGGCAGAGATCGCGCACAGTTCCGTGTCATTCACGTGTATGGTAGGCTCTCACACACGCATTCGGCGCCAATCCCATTCGATCGAGCTCTCCTATGGAATCACTATACATACATGTGAGTTTGCGAACATTGCATGCACACATACATCTCTGCGTAGTCCGGTGGGAATGGCCCGCAATAGCGCGACAATGTAGATCCCGCGAACGCGGTGTTCCCATCGATTCGTAATATCCGACGATATCGCCGGTTGCGATACCGCGCGCGTATCGCAAACAGATCGACCGCGGCACGGAGAAAGATACTGCAACTATTCCCACACGTGGCGGACGATTGGTCGCGCTTTCGCCCTCGATTACTGTCAAACCGGCGGGTCGATCCATCCGTGAGAGCGTGTGTGTCCGAGACAATTGCACTCGGACATATTTTTGAGAGAGAAAGAAAAAAGGAGGGAAGAAGAGAAGGAGAGATACAAACAAAGAAAGAACAAGAGACCAGATTACTAAAGGCCTAATACAAAAAAGTGTAAAAAAGAAAAATTTAAGTATGAAGTGAATAAAGTCGCTCAAGTGTGAAGTATGAATGCAATTAAATTATAATAAGAAAGATATGTCTTAATAAAGATTATTGCATAGTAAATAGTAATACAAATTGTCTTTAATTGATTGCGTGTGTAAAGAAATGTGTTCTATAATTCGCATGCGTAACAGAGAAAGAAAGAGAGAGAGAGAGAGAGAGAGAGAGAGAGAGAGAGAGAGAGAGAGAGAGGA
>NW_012130087.1:2725178-2728382 GCF_000143395.1 Atta cephalotes
GAGAGAGAGAGAGAGAAAGAAAAGGGGGGGATAGATAGATAAATTGTTATTTATTATGAGAAGAGAGGCACCCCCTCAAACGCTAAAGATACACTTTCAATTATAATTATAAACAAAAGACGATGAGAGTAAATACAAGAAAACAGAGAGCATATTAAGAAAGAGCATGTTAATATATATTGCTAGATATTAAAAAAGCAATTGGTAATTCAATTCCTTGAGTTAAAAAAATAACATTGTTATTTTTAACTCTTATGTGTCAAAATGTTGAAATCAATCTATCTCTATATAATAGTAAGTTTCAAAGCAAATCAACAATGTCTATATTAATGTATGCACTTGGCAAATAATAAACTAAATTTGCCAAATTTAATATATTTTCTTCAGTTAAATCCATCATCATTTCCTTTTTTTGAGTTAAATTAACGACATATTGAGTTGAAATAATGGCGATCTATAAAAATAACTAAAATAATTCTAACTAGATATAATTTGATAGTATCGTAAATTTAATAGTGTACGCCTTATACGAAATGCTTATATCGATAATTTTTAATGATAGATTTTTCAATTAATTATTCACGGTCTAAGTAGATGTCAAATATAAAAGTTTAGAAATAAATTTTATCGTATATAAATTCACTTGAAAAAAAGGGGATTTTTAATTGATTTGGAAATTTAATGTGCCTGTGTTAAGAATCATCTGAAAATTTCACGAAATTTTTATGTTTGGCACTTGAAGTCTTGAAAGGGGTGAGCGAAAGGCCTTTCGCGAACTCTTCCACTCCTGCTAAATGAAAAACTCACGTACTTAGAGCGAATGACCGCTGTGCGAAGCTGCACGAATGCATTTTGCGTCGGAATTGGTCCCGTGCCAATTTCTCGTCTATTTCGTACAGTTATAAGAGCGCACGAGATTATTGTATAACTTGGTACTGGAATAATTACAGTGGAAACTTCCCAGAAAAACGAGCAGGATTATAACTATACTATACTTATTTGCAGAAGGCTACAGAAAGGCGTATGCGCTTCAAGATTTCTTTGTTGCATCTTTCTTCGCATCCCTTTAGCGCGTCAATACAGTTAGGACTTACAGTTTCCTCGACAACTTTTAACGAGATCCACGCGCACAAATATTGTTAAAATATCCACGCCTGAGTTTCAGTTTTAAAAAGATCGAACAAGCTTCTGACTTCTTGACGAAGAGTATTTATATTATATTTAAAACGAAAAGAATTACTGAAAATATTTTATTCAAACTTTTAGTCTTTTATTTCACATATAATTTGCCTTCGGCTGTTCTTTATCTTTTACCTCACATCAGAAGACATAGTGCTATTGAATAACTTGTTTGTTACTTGAATAATGAATCACAAACCGCTCGATCTTTCATAGCAGCGTGTCTTTTTACGTAATTCACAAAGATATCTTTCTAAATTTCGACATATCCGAGGCAACGTGCATCTGTCCTTGTCGTTTGATGATTAAGGAATAAACAAACACACTAACCACGAGATCCTCTCAGAGGCAGGAAATTCGTCCGGAAGGTGTAAACCGCCGCGAGAATTCGTCGTTGCGTTTCGGAGTTCTGTCGCGCAAGAAAGACATAGATAGATAGATGAGTTTATTTACCTTGGGACAAGTCGCCTAACGCCGCATAGTGCAATTACTCAAACCTTGATCCTTTCTACCCACGGGAATCGCAAGAAAGATCGTTCACATTTCTCAAAGAATCTGACATGAAAATTGAGGCCGACAGTTCTGGAACGTTTTCTATATGCAATTGAGGAAAGTTTGTGAAATAAATACATCAAAGAAATTTTCATGGAATAACACGTTTTTCATTGCGTCATGTATAAAGTGACTCGTAACTATTGCTATTCCTTTCAATTGTAGTTTCTTTTATGAATTTATAGCCAATTTTTCTTTAACGAGAGTCACAAGATATAACTTATTACATACATACATATACTTTGTTGTATTTTCTTTATTTTTTAAAAATTTATTATTTTATTATTCTATTACTGAAAATACAAGGAAAACGTAAAAATCATTTCAATATATAAAAGCATCTTCAATAGTAAATTATAACCGATTTTAAATCAATAGATTATACTTCCTTTTATTATATATAAGAAAAAATAATATTTTATTGTATATTATTACATACTGTATTGTGTTTTATCTGTAAAAGATTAAATATTTAATATTTCTAACACATATCTAGCGTAAGAAATAATTTGTTTCATAATACATTCATGATTAATCGTTTCTAAGGTCAGTGTTCTGCATTGATTAACTCGTTCGGTCACCTTAGGCGGACCTGACATACGGTACACGTAGTAATTACGTATTACAACAACTATTCGTTAAAAATCGAAATCGTTCAAAGTGTAAATGGTTCCCGTAGATAAGCGGGAGGTCGTGCAAATAGGCACTGTGCATTAGATTGTTATCGCTATGAATAAAGCGTTCACCGTTCGAGTTCACTCGAAGCTACAAAAGTAGGAGTTCGGCTCGTATATCACGCCATGCAGATAAAAAGTTTAGCTCGTAAGCGCGAGGTGTATCTCTCGGATTCCTTGGTAAATGTTTTCGAGCTGTATAGGGAATAAGAGAGAAAGAGAAAAAAAAAGAGAGCGGGCGTCACGGCGCGACGCGGCGCGTTTAATTCGCGCAATTGTTACTCCAAGTCTGGTCAAAGATAGTCACGCATTCGGCGGTTGTCTATAAAACAATATTAAAAAATTCTCCAATCCTTAAAATAATCTTACACGATCAATAATACTGTCAGTATTAACAAATACTAAGTACTGTGATTACATATATCTCGACATGTACGAGATGTTGAGATCCTTTTTTCAGACGAGAATCTGTACTAGTTACAACAACTTGTTATAAGTAGATTTTTACATACAATTATGACAATGAAAAAAACAGAACATTTTTTCCAAAGAATGGATATATATAAATATATAGGAATGGATATAATAAAGAAGAAATCACAATTTATGCATCTTTAATTATAATATTAGTTTAGGCCAAGTTATTAATTATTATTGAGATTAGAGTCATTACATGGTACGTTTTTCTTTCAATTTGGAAATTTTTAATTATAGTATAATAAGAAAATAGTATGAAGGATGAAGAAGTAATAGGATGAAGAGAGAGAGAGAGAGAGAGAGAGAGAGAGAGAGAAGAATA
>NW_012130087.1:2734188-2736549 GCF_000143395.1 Atta cephalotes
AATAAACAAACACACTTCTCTCTCTCTCTCTCTCTCTCTCTCTCTCTCTCTCTCTCTCTGCACGATATAATTAATTTCTAAGATCTATTTCTAATACTTTATTAAATAAGATGTAATATATTATATATTATCACAATAATTACGTGTATAAAATCTTTGAAATCTATGATTATTTTTTTTAATGTCCTAAAATCTTAACAAATCAGAAATAAATAATTATATGATATATCCTATGTATCAGCGATGTTCTACTTAAAGATCATATCAATAATTAATTCAAGAAATAAAAAATTTTGAAGTAATTTTAAGATTATCTTTTCTCGTTATATTGACGGTTTCCCACGTTAAATAGTTCACATTTTCATTACCAAATGACTTAAAAGTTTCTTGCAAAATAAATTTTATCACGTCATTTGCTTAATAGAAAATTTACAGAAATTAAGAAATTTCCCCGCGAATCTTCCTCAAATTATGTTACATATATTACACGATATATTACTGCGCCTATTTTCTTTGCCTGAAAATATTTTCTTGGGAAAATAGGTAATAAAAGAAGAGTTTCCGTTCGCTGCACCTCTTTCATAGTAGTGTGAACCTAGGAGCTCGTGAGAAATATTAGTAAGCGTTGTTATACTGATAATGTAATTGCTCGTAAATCACAAAACAAAATCGCGTGTGCAAGCTACCGTGTATAAGAACGAAAGTTCTTTCCTCCGTGGGGAAGAAACAGTCAAGATACTTCTTCAAAGATCAATCATTCTTTTAGGTTCTCTCACAATTTTCTACAATAAAAAATCAAAATGTCAATCAATTCTCCGATCACTTAGGTTCGCCGCCAAATGTGTAATAAATTCTTTACATACTTAGCAAAAAAATCAGATTTAAGCGCGATTATCCGAAGAAAGTAAATAAAATATTGATATTATACATTGAGAAAAGTTTTTAGTATTTGTGTCTATAATTATGTTATTGTATTATATAATAATAAAAGTTAAAAACTTTTCTCTCAATATATTGAATGTTAATAAAATAAGTTCATAAAATATTTCATTTCGCTTCGTTGACGATCAATTAACAGTAGCTCGGCAATTTTAGTTGATGAAACTGATGAAAGATTTATGAAGCTAACTTGTTAGAAAAATATAATGTGCACTGAGAGTAGAAGAAAATGATTGCAATTACTGTAACATAAAAACTATAATCTATAGTAACTTTTGATATATTTTTTTTGATAGAATTATAAATATAATTAGTATTACTTATGTTATTGTAGAATTAACTATAAAAATATATGGAGTTCCTAACCATAATTATTTTACGAAGTATTATAGTCACCAAAATACCAAACACTTTTCTCTCAGTGTAAATCGAAAAATATAGAAGTAAGTTAATATTCTCAAAATGAAGTATTATTTTTAATCACATTATTGTTGCGCTTAGATGTGTAATATTCATTATATTTAAACAATATGTCAGTTTCAAATGAGTTTCGAGGCTTGTAGTAAACTTTAAGCGAAGAGCAACGCCTCATGTGATTCGCGATAATTAAATCACCCGCATTGTTTCGGAGTTCGATGTGTTTCTTCGACGACAAACGTCGGCTGCAATGACGCGGTGTGAAGTGCGAATACGTAGTGAGAAAATCGCGACATGACATGAGTGTCATAACACTCGAGAGAGAGAATTAAACTCGAAGCGCCAGTAAATCGAGTCTCCGCGACGGTAATGGTAATAATGATACTATGCCGAGTTTGAATTACGTCGAGCAGGAAAGGGAGCGCATCATGTCACGAAACAACTATTAATGACCACTGGATCAATACTAATTATTTATCGTTGCTAACTATTTACCGCATGGTGAGCTCTCTCGACAAATCGGCGATATTCCGATACGAATTGTCACTGTCGGCCACGACATCAAATGACACCTGTGCATCGCAATTCGACCGACGCGATATTAAATGCGACCGTCAACATAGTCGTCCACAATGGTCCACTAGAGAGATAGCTTGTATTACTGTTTACGAAGATTAAGAGATGACATAAATGAGAATTGTCTACGATGTCAAATTTGAAAAAGGAATCGATAATGTTATTCTCAATAATAAATTAAGATTACATATCTTAACCTATATATATAATGCATTATTTTATTTAAATTTCTGAATTATAAAGAATATCTTTTGTTTTAACCTCAAAATAATTTAGAAGTTTCATATAAAAGGATAATTACTTCTACTACACAATGACAGAAAAAAACAATTATAGAAATGATAACTATAAAGATAACATAATATACGTTTTTTATGTAAAATTAATGTGTGTATATATATATATATATATATATATATATTATAATTA
>NW_012130087.1:2737482-2741227 GCF_000143395.1 Atta cephalotes
TGGCAAGTGAAGTAGAAACACGCAAATCCATAATCAAAATTTTTCAAGAACACCCGGAGTGGAGTTTCATCAAAATCGTGCGGAAGGCGGGAGTTTGTAGGAAAATGGTGTCAATAATCATTAGGCGTTTCAAGGAAGACTTGACTATCAACCGTAAAGAAGGATCTGGAAGGAAAAAGGGTTTTCAGAGTCCAAAAACAGTGAAGAAAGAGGGCATCCGAGGAAGTGACCGAGATCACCATAAAAAGTATGATGGAGGGGGAGAAAAAATTAAAAATTTTTGTCAAAAGTAGTTTTTAAGAATTTTTTAAAATATAGTTTTAATTATAATTAAAAGACGTTTCTAAAATGGGTTTGCTTTTGAAAATCGGTCAAGTGGAGGATATGTGAGTTTTTGTGTGGGAAGGTTTTTTTCTTGGACAGTCCTTAATAACAACTGACATAAATACATTTCTATTGTAGTTTGTAATGAAAACACTTTTAATATTTCTTCGATATTATTACAATTATTAATCGGTACACAACGTTCAATCTATTTAAATATGACTATATATCCAAATAATCCTTTTTTTTTATTTACAAAACATAATTTATAAAAAAATATTTAACATAGTAATAGTACTTATTTTATTAAAAAATTTTTTGAATATGTAAAATTAAAATACAAATAAGAATTTTTTTGTGTCAATATCGCAGAAAAAATAATTTTTTAAATTTTTCTTTATGGTTTATGTGTTTACCTTTTTGCCTTATTCGCACAGAGAAATACTGATCAAAATAAATATAAAAACGTTTTCGAATAAAATATACTCACGCCATCGTAAAAAAATAAAAACAAATGTTTTATTTGATACCGTTTTTGCATTTATTTTTACTTTACATATCAATACTGTTGAAATGCACTAATTGAAATAAATGTTTTATGTAATAATATCTTCGTATAATTATCACTATTTCAGTTACAAATTGAATAACAAATTGAAAACTGACACTAACATTAAAAAAACATTTTTTTTTAATAGCAAAGAATACAACAATCTTAAAATAAAAAATTTAATAGTATTATTCAGAAATCGGAGCTTTAATATAAAAAAATATATAATGAGATCTGAAAAAAAAATAAAGTATTTAAATATTCTTCGATTCTCACACATGACGCCAATTACTTATCTATGCCAATTATTAGTTTTAGACTTTCCATCATTTCTTAATTCAAAGATAAAAGCTTTGTATTTTTGACGAATTTAAGAAAGATAATATTGCAATTAATTTTAAGTATAATCAATTCTTGTAATATCGATCGAACTGCATCAATCATTATTTTATATGATTTCCTATAATTTTTCCAATTGGCAATCAGATATTTCGAACGTCACTGTCGTTCGATGTAACATCCGGAGTATCTCTGGTCGATGGAAGTCTCAGCAGATATCTTAACAGCACGTTCGCAATTTGTTAAGGGAGCATGGAGACGACGACGGGAAGGGAAATGAAAATAGGCAGGATAGCATAAATGTCGTTTGCCTCTCTTTGAAAGCGCTATCTCATCTTCCACCAAGTTTCGCGCGCGACCCCGCCGCGAATTATATATCACTCGGCAATACAAATTTACTACTCGTTGCTAGAAAATATAATAAACTCGGGTCAGTGATCTATGGATGGCTCCATAGAGACCGTCGCAGCAATGTTATAGCCTTTATTGGCTCGTGTATTTGCTCCCAATCTTGCATTATACTTTATAATAGATGGAGAGTCGCGCATGATTGCGATTTATTTTCAGCTGCGCGCCGTGACTTGTGATTTATTTCGATCTTTCCTTCAAAACGCTTCGGAAAGGAAAAATCTAATCTGGGAATTTTCAATTGTCCTTATATTCACGTCCAATCAAGCTTCAAGCTTTCGAGATCAAATATTTATAAAATTAGATCTTTTATCTACATTTGAAAGTAAGAGATAAATCAAGAGAATTAGAAAATTGCGATCACTTCCCATCGAAAATAGAATTCTTTTTCTTATTCGATTAATTCTTAGTTTTAATTTCTTACTTAATTCTAATTTCTACCTATGATTAAGAAAACTGAGAAATTTGATAAATGATTTCTGATAAACGAAGAGTCTGAAATAAGCTCCAACCTTTGTGGACTGTTATTAAGCGCAGGTATCAATAGAGCGTTATAATTTTCCAGAAAACTTGCTTAATACAATTCCTCTCAACGATCCCCTTTGTTATTTCGCCAACAACGGTGGCGTCTACTGGGCCGCGCGATTTAGTAGAACTTGATATTTAGCAAGTCCGCTCTGGCGCTTGTTTTACTAACACGTGCCAACCGACTCTGTAACACGTGCCAACTCCCTCTGGTCAAGGGGGTCAACTAAGCCGAAGAAGATACAATGAAAATACGCATACATACATGCGTGCCGTCGTTGGCGCGTGCAACCGTCCAACTTCTATTTTACACTTTCCGACAATAATAATAACAGCTCGGTTTCCCTAAGCAACCTATAGAACTTAGAAAATTTTATTATCTGTTAGTATAACAGATATAGAATGATTATAGAATTCGGGTTTTAAAATGCGCTCTCTTTTATTACTTTTGAACTATTCATAAACAAACTTAAACTCGATTTTCTACTACTTTTTAATATCGCTTTTCAATTCAATCAATCAAGTTATTATGTCGGAATGATGCGTTCAGGAGCTTATTTTTGAATTTATATTATATATATGAAAATGTTTAGTATACAAAAATGTTTCTGGTTGTACCAACAAAATGGTTGTACAAACAAAATAAATTCTGATTATATAAATTAAAATTCTGGTTATAATAAAAATGAATTTCTGATTACCTGGATTAGAATGTTTGATAGATTTAACTATAAATGTCTAATTTGTGTATCTTTCTGATTAAATCCACCAGAATTTCAATTAAGGGGATCCTAAAGCCGTTTGTATTATTATTGTATAACAAATAGTATGATTAAAAAGTATGATTAAATCATATAATTTTTGTATAACAAATACTTTTTTCTTTTTCTCTTTCACAGATTCGAAAATCTCCTTCTTTCCATAGGATTCCTTTTCTAGGATTAAAGTATATGCATTAATATGTATTTGTGAAGTGAAGTTCATGCCATTCCGAGAACGAGCAAAAATTTCGAAATTGATATATCTTTTACTATTTCTTAGTGTAATATGACATCTCAAGCTGTCAAGTTGTGACAACATTTGCTTGATACGAAATTTTTTTGCAGCCTTGTACTTATGAAATAGTCCACACACACATAGTTTGCACGAATAAATAACGTCGTTCTTAGAATTAAAATTTAGACGCTTTATCGCGACGAATTTGTTATATGAAAATTGACACGAACGTGCGACTGTGTGTATCATAGGTTGCGTGAGATATTAGTATGGTAGTATATAAAGACATATCGATGCGCTGGAAAAACAGCGACCTCTAGTGACTTCGTCGGAGTTCGAACTTCACTTTAGGATCCCCTTAATGCAACAACAATGTTTTTTTCCAATGTATACTATATAACTTTCGTAAGCAATATTTTTCAAAAATAAGATCTCAGGTCGGAGATTCTCCTTTCACGCGTGCGTGCACATTTTCGCGCGTTTATGCTGCTCCGCCGTGTAGAAGCAGCGCACGCTCGGCGCTCGGCCGACGCACCGAAATAGAATTTCGAAATAGACCTAATATTTTCGTCGTCTCGCATTTGCGCCATCTCTCTCTCTCTC
>NW_012130087.1:2745699-2759647 GCF_000143395.1 Atta cephalotes
CCTCTCTCTCTCTCTCTCTCTCTCTCTCTCTCTCTCTCTCTCTAAAAATTTTTCAAAAAAAATTGCCACAATAATAAAATATATGAGCGATTTGAGCTTTTTACAAAAAATGATATAAGTCTGCAAAAATTTTTAATTGACTCATTCTAATTTAAAAAATCAATATTGTACAATTTCAAACCATAAATAAAATTGCATAACGTATTATTATAAAAATGCTAATTACGCAATAGATTTACAATATTTTGAATTGCACTACTCATTTTTCTCCTTGTAGCAATACTTTTCCATCAAATATTAGATAGAATACAGCATTTACAACCCAGCATTCATAAACAACAATAAAACACATTTTCACAATTTTGACATTTATAATGTTTTACTGAGACCTACTTCAATTGTTGATAAATTATTTCTTCAGTACTGCAACGTATATATTTTTATTTAACTTTAATTACAAACTCCCATTATAAGAAATTGCAAAGCGATTTCTTTAATTAGATGTAAGTGTTCGACTTCTTTTCTTTTCTACTAAAAAAAATTAAAACTGCGAAGCAATCCCATTTTCTCGACTTCTTGGTGATCTATAGTCTTAACGACCTATAGTTTAATGGAAACTCGTAGTTTATTGTTTATTATACTAAACTAAGCCTATAATAGAGATTAGTTCTATATCGTCTCACGTCAGGTTCGCCACGTGACTCTTCCGAAATGAACGCGGCGTTGGCGCAAAGCCTCGGAGTGAATTTGCGTGATCATTACTACTCGCAGTACGAGAGCGATTATGCGGGTTATCGTCTGGTTAACCAAACGCCCAGGACAGAACCAAACGATAGGACAGCAGTACTGCTATTATTTGATCAGCGCACGCGCGTTATCGTAGTCTCTACGAAACGATCTCGGATGTGCGACGGACTCTCCATCCGATACCGCAACCGTCGAATTGTGTTTGAATGTGCGAAACGCACAGCGGACAACTCGTCAAACGAGCACGAACGATTCAACGACACAGCGAGAGCACGCGGGGAATCGAGGGAGGAAAGGGGGAGAGGGGTGACGTGGCGCGAAATTCCCATCGCCATTATTATATCGCGACGCGAGTCTCGCTCGTTAACGGCCGTCGAGCTGCCGCTTCGTGTCGAAGCGCAGATCGCGCGAAACGAGTTTCTAATGATCATTCTTTTTCTTTTTCTCCTCTCCCCCATTCTCCCTTTTTTTTTCGGGACGACGGAATTTATCGCGCTACACTTTACGCGCCCGCCTCAGCACGTCGCTCGCGCGTTCGTCGTTAATAATGAATGGACTTTTTATTGTCGTCGCCACACATGTCCGACACTTTCTACGATTTCACTGTGTGTATCCCATCTGCACGTGCTAGGCCAGGTTACCTTTTTCCAATGGAAAAAGAACGCTTTGTAGTCTGTTCTTCCTGCGATAATGATCCGCGCCGCGCCGGTGAACAATTGATCACCATGCGTCGTAAATTTGAAAGATTAAACTTTTCGCGAGTTCGCCCATTGCGGACAAAGTTACTTCTCTAAAGTATTCAGGATTTTGTAATTATCAATGTTATTAAAAATCGATATATACTAATTCTCTAATGGGGTGAGTTTAAAGTATATTTTAAAATTTTCGTGTCTCGTGTTGCTGGATAAAAAGGAAGAAAATGTTGTTATGAACATTAAGTTGTATACGCTTCGTTATCGAAATAATAGATACAAATAAATTTGTAATGATTGAATATCAAATCGTGGCTGCTCAGGGGCATGTGATGAACAAATACTTTTTGTAAACAAAAAAATAACCACATGGAAAGAATAATTTTGCTAAAATTTCAAAACATTTAGCTAAATTTGAAAATAATTTTGTGAGAACCATCAAAATAATTACGTATACAAGCATAATGAACAACCAATTTGAACATTCTACATAATTATTTTGATGGTTCAACAAAATTATTTTCAGATCTGTATGTAACTAAATTTTTAGATACTATAGCAAAACGATCCTTTCCATGTACCTGAAACTTTAAATAAAGTTATTATTTGATATTATGTCGTTGATATTATTTGATATTAAGTTATTATTGTATTTATGTCGTTGTTATTTCAATAACGAAGCAATGGCGACCTAATGTTCATTGTTTTTTCCTTTTTATTCAGAAACACGTTCACAAAACATACTTATGACTCATCCTGTATAATTCAAAAAAATAATAAAACAACTTTTTTAAATACGTTATGGAGGAGAATTTAAACCATTAAATATTATAAAATCATATCATGCTTGTATAGGAAAGATTCATTTTTAATACAGATGAAAACGACAATTTATCCTTGCTTTGCTTTTTTGATTCTACAGCAAATGTTTGAGTTTCCTCAAAATAAGGAAGTTTTGAATTGCGTTCTATAATTCAAAATCAAGCAGACTTTCCGGTATATAATTTGGGATCATGAAAACGTTTCTCTCAACAAGGGAATCTCTCGTCTTGCAAAGTCTTTCAACAATATATTAGGTTAAAATAAAAGTTTGTAGTACTACGAACTTCAAAATTCAACCAACTGTAACTTAATTAAAAATGAATGAAATTTAATATTTAATATTTAATATTTTTAAAAATGGATTTTAAAGCTTAAAATCTCTACTTTTAAAAGGTTACTATGTTTTTTGAGTTTTCTGCCAGTTTAATATATTTTTACATATAAAAAACTACGAACTGAACAAAATGGAAAAGTTTCTTCTCTTTTTGTAGACCTGTGACGTGACTAAAAAATTTGCAAAAATTTTCAATTTTCTAACATAAAAACTTAAAGTTGCCTTTATAAAATTATTTCTTAAAAATGCTCCTATGATTTTTTGTTACTGAACTATTACAGATAAGACAAAAGAGGCATTTAGACTTCGATTACTCACAACTCCATTAAAAATCATCGTATCGCAATTCAAAAAAACAATAAATTCTTTAAGTTGATACTTCGTTCCATCGAATAGTATAATCGTCAAATTTTAAAAACATATAGACATGGTCAAATGAAATAGCACTACTTTTTGTTCTAACTTAATACTTTTTGTTTAAACCTAACATTTAAAGAGTAAAGCGTTCCAGTCGGGTGAAGTTTCAAGATAGCGCAAGGGCGGGAAAGGCCCTGAGGAACGTCGGGATCATCCATCGTCTTGGCAAAAACTAAACCACCGCCAAAAATAACTTAAGCGAAAGCACCACGTTGTTGGTCGACCCTCCGTGTTCACCGTGAGACGGACATGACGCTTCGCTTCCGAAAACCGGACAAGAACGAACGCGAGCTGCCTGACGCAGAAACCGTCGCGATTTGTTCGCCGTCGAGCGGTTGCGGGACCGTGCGGCCGGTGGCCGCAGATCGATGCAGCTTCGAAGAAAGCACGCTCCCCCCCCCCTTCCTTCCTATCCTCTCACTCTCTCACTCTCTTTCTCCCTCTTTCTCTCCTCCCAGCGAGTACACCAATAGGCAGTACTGCCAAAATGCAAATAGCTGTATAAACGCGACGACCAGAAATACGAACAATCACGGTCGACGTGCGGCATAAATATGCATGATATCGGTATGACAGCGATTTCAAAATGTTGGAGAGATGCGTCGAGGGCCGAACGTAGCGGAATTCGCATCAACAAACGTCTGTCAGAATCCGCGATACATCGCTCACTGCTGTTAAGATATTGCGAGAGCGTACAATGGACAATCACATTACGAATATACATATTGATGATATCAGATTACAAATGTGCTGATTGAACGATATCTAATTTTTTATCGAATTATTAAATATGGATTTACGTGATGGATTATTTCTTCTCCCGGAAAGGATGTTAATTCGTGACTTCACTTCTTCAATGTCTCTATGAAATGATTGACAGGAATATTTGTAATATTTAAGACAACGTTTATAAATGTGTGATGCATTAGGTACGATTGAATGTAAATCGAGAATGCTATCGTGTATACAGTGTGATACTTCCACGCGTATCAAATCGTCCGCAAACCTAATAACAGCGATATCTCTCCTGCGGTATGCAATACTGTTATTGTTGTGACTACCGCGTGCTTCGGGATACTGCGATGTCCGGAGCTGACAAGTACCATTCTTTTTACAGCAATGGAAAGAGAGAAGTAAATCACATTGTCATAATTATAATCATATAGCTATAATTTTTCCCCCGAGAACACAAGAAAATTTATAATAATAAATTGTATTTATTTCTTTTTGATTAATACTAAAAGCACCAACATTTCTTTCTCACTAAAATGATCAAGCGAATAAATTACTACACAAAAAAAATGATTTTGCTGAAATATAAATAAAAATAAATTTTGTTAGACTAAAATAATTATGTACGATGCTCAAATTGATTGCTAGAATATCAAAATTTTTTTACAACATCACCCATCACATTTGAGTTACATAATTATTTTGATAACAAATTAATTATGTAGGTTCAACGAAATTATTTGCAAATCTGTATCTACCTAGATTTTTAGATATTTCAGTAAAATCGTTCTTTCTATATGTATATGAAAATAAAAAAGTGATGAAAAATCAAATATTTCATCAGTAAAAGTTAAATATTTCATCGATAAATAAAAAACTCAATTACTAAATTACTAAATTATGTAATTATTAAATGTAATTATTAAATAATCAGTTATTAAAAAGTTAAAAAATTCAAGATTCTATCTTTTATACAGTAATAAATACTAATATAAAAAAATAGAAGCAATTAATAACGCTCGATATTTTTAGTATTAGATTTTTAGTATTAGATTAAAGGATATATATTCAAACTTATATTATATGTAAAGCACATTGTAAAAAATAAACAAGAATTTTAATGTAATGTGCATAATTTGAAACATTAAATCTGACTTGAATATTACACCTGCATTTTATATATTTTCATTCTGCAGACTTCTACCCAATTCTAATCCAAAAATACATTTATCCTTATATAGATACATAAACAACCATTACGAACTATTGCTATAGAGAACTTGCCTGTTAGAATCTATTATTACTACTTCATAATAATTTAATATGAAGAGAAGCGGTCGAAATCGCGTCTTTAGATGTTATCGAACTCTTGGCGGTACCGTAATGATCGTCAAGTGTGACGTCGACGAAGAGAAATTCGCCGCGCTCTGACGACCAGGCGGCTTCATGGCCTTTTGGGCCGCGAATTGGAGGAATTAAAGCGTTGGGAAAAGACGGAATAAAAGAGACTTGCAGCGAGGCACTCGGGGGCAATAACTCGCAGCGTGTTGTGACTACGCGACGACGGCCAGACCGCTGGTCGCTGTTCCTCGATGATCCCATCTATTCGTCCATCCGTCCTCCCTCTCCATCATCTCCCGCCATCACGTCCGTCTCCTTTTTTCGGCTCGACTACGCGGCCGCAGCTCCGATTTCTCAGTAGAAAGTTACACGAAAATAAACGACATCAAGAGTAGAATCGATCAAGATAATGGATCGGCTAAGGGCCGATTACATCAACGTCGTCACGAGTCAATTTTATTTAATTAATATCTGTGAGCTTGAAATATCACAAATGTAATTAGTATGTATATGGTGAATTATGTAGCGTTGCATAATATTAGAATAGAATAATCAATTGTAATAAGTAGAAATTGAATTTCTCAAAATGAACGTTCTTCTTTAGAAATATTTTGCAATTTTCAAAATTGATAGATCTCACCGTAAATTCATTGGTATCTCTGAGATTTTATTTTGAATGCATTGGACTGTTTTTAGTATAATAGAAAACTCGTAAACTCCGAGAACAATGAAAAATTAAAATATCGTACAAAGTTATTTCCCCCGGCGTTGGCACGTTTTCCGGGCTATCCGACTAAATATTTTTAGGAAAGGTGTTATATTTTTTGTAGGTCGCGGTGATGCAATTCCATCAGGCCGACGACTAACGCCAGACTAAACGCGCTATTTTAATAATGGCCTGATTCCCCTCGTATTATTTCACACCGCATGGGCGTGCAAAAATTTCCTACTCACAGTCGTTTTCGTGATATCTACGTAGTGCGAACATAATTTTTGTTAACTTGCACTTCTCCATCGAAAAATATAAACGAAGAGCTGTTGGATGCAAGCACAATTGTGAAAATTTTCCGTTTCACAATTGTCTACAATTCAAAGTTTTCCAAAATGTGATTTTTCACTTGGGGAATTAATTCCTATATGTCATCTCGCAAAAGATTGTAAAAAAATTATATTTCCATCAAATAACGGTACATTATAAATAAAAGAAATATTCTTTTAAAAATTACTATACTGTATTAACATTTGATGTACAAATTTTAATTAAAAGAGCATAAAATTCAATACTTAATTTTAGTATTACTATTAGATTAAAGTTGTGTGAATAATATAATATTATAAAAACAAATTAATAAAAAGTTACGCAATAAATTAAAATGTCAAGGCTTTTTAAAAAATGAGCAAATATAGTTAACTAATAAAATTTGTCTTTTATTACATTCGTATAACGCTATAAATTTCAAACGTTTCGATTTACAAAGTTTTCATCAGTGATAATAAAGAAAATTTATATAACTTCATCCAATGTCAACGGACTAACATATAATACATAATAAAAATTATCGCTCTAGGTTAATCTTATTTAGTTATTCCTGTGTTAAGATATATGGATCGAAATAAATATCATATCAAGTCAGAAGTTTGAAAGTCCATAATTGTAAAATTTGTGTTTAACTAGTAGTTTTCGTTGTTATTGAGAATCAGCTCAGTCAACAATTTCATATAAAACGTTTATTCTGAACGAGGATTTCTTCAATTATTATCCTACTTATTATGTATAATTAAATGTTAATTTCTGATTAAAAAATTATTATATTTAATTTAATATTGATGAGAATTTATTTTTCACTTACGTTAATTTATATAGAATAATCAATTGACTCAATTTCAAATTGTGTCCTCGTGTATAATAAAACGTGTATAATAAATAACACTGTTAGACAATTTGGAATGGACTGATATTGTAGGTCATAGAGTATATATCGATGTGTCATGAAATAAACAAGTATGTTCTAAAATGTTAAAAAATATGCTCACGTATGTCGTCAAGTACGTTAAAATAAGATTTAATAACTCAGTATCTTTAAATTTATATCGTTTTTTTGCTTCTTTATGTAAGTCATATAATAAAAAGTTATAAATAATGTAATCGAAATTTTAAAAAACTACATTAAAATCAAAAATTAAAAAAAATACCATACATTAAAAGCGAAAATGTAAGAAAATGTACATTAAAAACGAATTTTGATATTTCCATCTCAATTGGAGTCATATTCTAAAAGGTTAAACAGAAAGCTACTATCTAAATAAGGAGACACTAGCACTTTATTTTGTTCGAATGGAGCCAATTCCTTGTATTACATTACGATAAGCCCAGACTTCTTCGGTGTGCTTCGCGAAACGGCAAAACGGTCCTCGAAAGCGGATATAGCGAAAACGTTCGAAGGCCGGGTGGATCATTCGAAAGTGGCGCAATTACCATATAGAGTACGTGCTTACTATCGTCGGTAATGGCCTCACCGAATATTTCCGCGGATCCGTTGTATCACCTCTCGGCAATGAGTGGTAACGCGTGCGGCGAATCCGGTGTCTGACGCGGACGGCTGCCAAGATGATCGTGATCAGCATCGAGAAAACGAGGAAAACGCCCGAAGGAAGAAATCACGACAAGAAAACGTGGAAGAGCGGAGAGATAGGAAAAAAGGAAGAAAGATAGATGTTAGTCTTCCGGAAAAATCGTAACGAGAGATTAGTCGGTCGGATTATAAGGTCATCCTCGTTTGCAAAAGAGAACCTCACAACAGATCGAGGCGGCGAATGTTGCCCCAGTTTTACCGTTGAGGGGAGATTCTCAAGGACCGCAAAATCTCTGCAAATACGTACGTTAGCGAATAGTGGTCAAAGCACTGCTAACGAGTAATTAACAAGCCAAACACGCGATGCCCTTTAATTACTCGATGACCATTCGATCGGATTTAACTGAGCCCCACTGTGTCCATGTAATCGAAGTACTCGTGAAAACATCACCATGTTTGGGAGTTCATTATGAGAGTGTATATTATCTACGTGCTACAGATATCTCTACCAAGAGAACATATTTATTATTACTAATTCACATTATAACCGATGGAAATATATTTTATACTGTGGCAATATTGGGCTCCTTCATTATCTCAAATGTTATTAGTAATTACATATAAGCGTTATTTCCGTAACTATTATTTATGCACAGAAAAGACAGTTTGCTCAAATATTTAAAAATTTATATATAAATACAGATTTGAAAATAATTTTGTTGAACCGAAATAATTATGTAGAACACTTAAACTGATTGTTAGAATGTTAAAATTTTTTGTAGTATTGCTCATCATATTTGAGACTTTTATGTAATAATTTTGGTAGTCCAACAAAATTATTTTCAGATTTCTATTTATAATAATTAAATTTTTAAGTAGTTCAAAAAAATTATTTTTTTCGTAAGGAAAAACAAAAGGGAAAAAAAATCTGTAAATTTTATTTATTTATTTTTATCGTACAGAAAAATTATCAATAAAAACGTATTATTTATGATTTCAATACATACATAAATATTCAATCTAAAATCTTAAAATCGTACGATAATAAAAAATGCAATAGCTTAACAACAGGCTTTTGAAATTGTTTATATAAATCTAAAATTTTTCATTTTATATATTTGCGATCAGTGTATATTAAAAAATTATTAGAAATTTCTTTATTCATTAATAAGTTATGTTTAATACGTATATATATATTCATGGCAGTATATAAATATATATTTTGAAATAAAAAACTTTCACACAATGTTTGAATGTTATGAAAATACGATCAAGTCTATCGATTTTAGCTGAAAATCTTCAGATTAAACCTATTGATATGCTGAGGGAGGAAAGAGATAGTGAATGCGAGAAACCATGACAGTTTCATTATTGTCACAGCCAAGATTTCCTGCTTCCTTGTTTTTTTTTTCTGCATGTATTACGTGACCTCTTTCGGGGATCTGAGTGTATTCTGGAGCGTTCGGAAATAATACTTCGTGAGTAGGATATTTATAACTGCGACAAAACGCGTCGGTCGGGCCGTCTGATCTAACAAGTTCTAAGCTGCGCCAGACTCACGAGCTCACCGCTGGCAGTATATTTTTCTACGTTGCAAACGCTTCGATCGACCTTGATTATTCGCTAAATATCCGTTGATCGTTCCGCGAAATGTAGATCGATTCGCGTTGCACGCGGAACATCGATAGGAACACCGCGTATACTAATTCGTAGCCGAATATTTTATCGGAATATATACGCGTAACGCTCGTTAAATATCGGCAGATGCGTAATTCGTGCGTCGACACGGCATCACGATCGGTACGTTGCACAGCCACAATGTGATATACAGCGTGTGAAACAACGATGAAAGACTATGACAATGTTCGTGAAATGCAAACACGGGAATAAGCTTCCCGGAAAGTTACAATATACATCCGTTTCGATCCATCGGCGCGATAGTCACGTTCGTGGCTCTTTCGTTGAAGGGAGGAACGCTCACCGTCGCGTAAACCGGCTTCGAAAATTGAAAAGCAATGCAGTAAAACGAGCAGCCGATACAAAAGGGGAAGAGTTAGAAGGCATGAAAACGAACGAAAGAAAGAGAAAGAGGGAGAGTAGCATCAGGGATGCAAGGCGAAATTATCGTTTATTCTATCAATCGTTGACGTAACACGATATCGCTCGCTACTGTAAACATCGCCGATATTGAATTTAGAGATTTATATATTGTACCTGAGATATTTCATTTCAAAGCGTGCGTATTTCAAATATCTAGAATAGTGTAACAACTATTAATGTATCGCGTAAACGTGTGACACATAACACTTAGATTAAAGGAATTAATGTAATTCGAATAACGTTATAAAACAGATATATTGATAATAGAATGAATATATAAAATAAACAAAATAAATAATTGTCTTGATTTTTTTTGTACATGAGAAAAGCTCATTTTTAAAAGGAAATGTGTAATACTCTCTATACTTCTTGGAACGAAATCTCAGAAAAGATTCATTCTAAAAAAAGAATAAGACTTTCTTCCTTTGGAATGAAACTCACTTCAAAGAAATAAAAATACTGCTACTATTGAAAAAAGTAAAAATATTTTGCATTTTTTAATAAGAATGGCAGATTTTCACTCTTTCGGAGTGAGATTCACTCGAAAGAAAGAAAGTCTTACTTTTTTTTAGAGTGAATCTTACTCCAAAAGAGTAAAATCTCATCTCAAAAGAATGAAAATCTGCCACTTTTATTCAAGAGTGTAAATATTTTCATAGTAGCAGCATTTTCATTCTTTTGGAATGAGATTTCACTCTAAGAAATTTAGAGAGTACAATAAACGTTAAAAGCACACTGGGGCAATTATGATTGTCAGGCGTAAATCATTCGCAAATACCTATAATTTGTGCACTTCAATTAATGTCCGTTTGCGTTACACTACTCGTGCTATTACATTACGATTACAATACGATACGCAATGGTCCATCAATACGCGCCAATCACTATAATTACAATGCAGGAGGCGGAAAGGGTATTACACACGATCATCCAGTGAAATCCGCATACGATAACTAATTCCATGAAAAGTTACAATGCGCCGACTGTATGTGGTGTGCTTCCTACCACCATTTTCGACTACAAAAAAACATTCCTTTATTACTATACTTATAGTAATAAAAACCGGAATAACGTTTCAAAAAAATTGAATGTAAAAGCAGTATAAAATCGAAAGCATAAACAAAAGCTGGAAAAGTAAAGAATTTATGAAAGAATAAAACAACAATATTTATACATATATATAATATTTCATCTGTAAATGTATGCCTCTTCTTTCATCTAACATAGATCATATATAAATATATCTTTAAAAAAATATTACGGTAACAATAGTTTCCAAATTCCAAATAAGAAATAAAATTTTAAAAATCTTTATAGGAATAAAAATAAGTATTGCAGTTAATTCCAAATTGATTAATAAGAAATTAATCTATAGTATATCTCTTGCGTAAAAAGATTAAAAAATAAGACTAAACTGTCTCGTTCGAATAAAAGTTTATTCGACAAATAAGTACATTATTTTACAAATTGATTTCAAATCAAATTATGATTTTTTAATTATAAGTGTGGCTAAAGAAGAAAGAAGCAGCTATTCTTGCATTACTAGATAATGTTGATATGTTCAGTGAAAGTTGGGGAGTTACTCAAACGACAGGGAAAACATATGTTATCGACAAGCTTCCCCTTTTTTGTCATTCGCGATGAGGGTGAAATGAAACAGGGATGAATTAAAGAATATGATAGAAACATATTATGAGAGAAAGGGAGAGAGAATAAAGAGTGGGAAAAAAAGAGAGATCAGCTAACTTTTTATCAGGACTTTTTATCGATTTTTTAACGAGATATTGGAACGCTTTGATAGACAATTAAAAGAATGAGAAAGAAAAAAAGAAAGAGAAAGAAGAAGGAGAAGAATATTCGTGTTTCAATGAATAAGAGTTGCATTGAACGTTCAAATTTTCTAAATTCAACGCTAAATTTCTTCATTGGATAGTTAATCGAACATCATTATTATAGTTGGCAATTACGATTGCGCAACATAATTCACACTATTTTAGAATAATTTTTTATTAACATCTTATTATAAACAATTCTATTAATAGTCGCTACTAACTTGATCGTTATAATTGTTCTCTTTTATAATTACGGAAAATATGGAATTATCGTATTTATCCAATTATCTATTTTTTATCCTTTTTTGATACATAACACTCTATTAAACAATTACATGTAGGAGAGAGTTGCCAAATGCTGGTCGTTTAAATTGTACATTTTACAGCGTGTCATAAAGAGATATAACAAATTAATTTATTATTGATGAGAAGTTAATACAAAAGTAAATGTCCGAAATTCAAAATCAAGCTACAATTTCCAATATTTATTTATAAATCAATACCAAATGGGAAATATAATCAAAAATAGATTAAGTAATATGTGTTCGACAACTTTCTTCTAGATACATTTATACTATTACTATTTATTATAGTAATATCTTCACTCGCGTTAAAATGCCTACTTCTAATGTTTTATCAATTTCACGGTATAATAATTTTTTATTTTTATTATTATCTTGCTTCATAAAGATTTTAATACTTTTTGTCATATTCTGTACTTTTTGAAAGAACTGTGTAGTGTCAGACTGATATTTCGTAACCGCAAGAGAAGAGTAATTTATCACAGAGCGACCATTCGCGCGTGTCTGATCGAACTCGTCCTCAAGTTCGGAGCCTTGAATTTGGCGAGGACGAAACGTGCTTTCGGAGTCGTGCCAGCGCTGATTCATTGTAGAAGATTAACAACCGATGCTGCGGTGGCAGACACGACAGAAATGGCATGCTCTCTGTTACCAGGAGATCGGGTTATTACGCGATTAATAGCGACGACACCGATGGCGAATTTTGAGCGGGTTATTTCGATGATTAACCGTGTAATGACAATGCGTAGACTTCGACGTCTTATAATTAGCGCGGATCGACTATAATAGCCTCTCGTGGAGGAGCGAAAAATTATCGAAGACTATCGATAACGTCTTGAATGAGAACTAATGCACTTATGGTGCAGTAAGAGGTAATCCACTTGTGGTTAAGTGTGTTACTGCACTGACTCTACTTCATCTTTACTTTACGTTTGCTCGGCGTGCGTTGTAACGCTCTCGCTCTAATTCGGGATACGCCAGTAGAGTGGTTTTTTTTTCGGTGAAGCAGTAAAGCGAAAGAGAACGCGGATATTTTTCATTATAAAAGAATGACGCAAAGCAAATTTTAAAGTAATAAATGATAAAATGACTTTTATATAAAATCTAAGAGACATAATAAATTTTTTCAAAAATTAACAATATATAAGGACTGTATATTATATCTTTTTTTTATTGAAAAGCTTTTATATTTTTTGCAATAACACACTATCGTTGTTTAAGTAAAGAGAGATAGACAGGTGCTAAGTTGACCTGTAAAGTTCTATTGTTTTTCGCTATATTTGTGCGGTTCGGAATTCGGTTTTGGAATTCAAAGCGGGAAACTTTATGTTGAAAAGGAAGAATGAATGAATGTAAATTTAAATACAATAATAACAATTCTACAAAAAATAATATAATTATTCATATGTATAAGACAATAAAAAATCGAAAACGTTCGATCACACATTAAATATATCCTCTTTTTCTTATCAAAGAAAAATGTTTTAGCTTTAATGAATATGATAATGTGATTGATATTGATTCCTGATATCTTCATTTACCATTTTCTTATTAATGAGTTTAAAAGCAAGATTATCCACCTTGCTCGTTCCACTTTGCATTCGCATGACTCATCGAGTTCAACTCCCGATCTCGTAATTCAATTCGCGATGACGCCGTTACACCAGCCAATTATCATATTGCATTCGAACTCATAGCGCTGAACCTGTTCTGTTGATTTCAGGGATAACACGATGAAGAGAAAGGAAGGAAGGAATGAGCAGCAAGCATTGAGCTTTTTGGCCATCGACTTGGGCATGGATAATATTCAATCCTGACAAAGGATGGCAACCATAAATCGCCGCGGGGGACAATATTAAAATTTCTTTTCTTTTGAAAAGTTTGATACACGTGGATGCTTATCGCCTCGCGAAACGTGAGATGTATCGGGGACATTAATCACGCACATGTTTCTTCTGTTAACGAAGAAAAATAAAATAAAATCATATCATCAGAAGACGATTCTCTCTCTCTCTCTCTTTCTTCCCTCCCCCCCTCCCTCCTTCTCTCATGGACG
>NW_012130087.1:2762191-2771819 GCF_000143395.1 Atta cephalotes
AAAGTTAACGTATTAACTTAACTTAACTACACTACACGAGTACTAATAATTAATTATATTATTCTTACTTACTTCTATATAATATTATGTATTATATATACATATATATATATATATATATATATATATATATATATATAATTATCACAAAATTTCTGTTCACGATAAAGAAGAATTAATTCAAAATTCATTAAATTTGCTTAAACTGTAGTTTAGAATTTTCGGATTACGTACGAATTGACATATCGAAAGTGTATCCTACGGTTATGTATTAAAATTGGTTCACATATCGCATTAATTTAATAAAAATCCTCGCATTGGATCATGTGATAGAACGTCTCCGATTGAACAGATACGTGAATCCATAAATCAAGCAGATCTCGAGATCGATTTCCGCGTAATAATATTTTAGCAATAAAGATTACGATTTAAATGATTGATCAATTAATTTCATAATTATATGATACACGAGATAATGACAATAACAGTAATAATTACGATGAAATGACTATTATAATCGACAATGTGCGTATTGTTCATTATGATCCAACTACAAACCGCGGCGATTTCAAACAGCATTATCCACTTAAATTGTAAATTTGATAACTAATAATTCGATCAGATCTATTTTTCATATAAATATTCGCCTTCAAAAATATATCTATGCATAGCTATTTTTTATGTTAGTAAAAAAATTGATTTGTACTTTTGTACATATTTTTTATATATTTAATAACATTTTTTCGTACTGATCAGCGTAAGTGCTCTTCTAAATTTATTCTATATCAGAATATAAATTCTTAATATAGCACTATATAATAATAATATATACTATATTTCTAATATAATCCTAATGTAATATTTTGATTTTTATATTTTTATTTAATGTATATCTTAAAAATAATAAATCTCATTTTCTGAAGAAATATTTAACCACAATTGTATTATAAAATATGATTCTATTTCATTGAATTATTTTTTATTATATATATTTCTCATATTTTTTGTACAAAATTCTAAATCTTAATATTCTGCAGAATATTATGTTTCATATTAATTTCATTAATAATTTATATCCATTAATAAATATACATATATTATATATTTTTTATTATAAAATTCTTTATTACATTATATAATAATTTCATTTAACATCAATCTTTCTCGTATTCGTGGTCACTACTTCCTGTTGCGATGCGTTTGATAAGATCCCGTATGCGCCGATCGATCGATCGCTCACCGATCTATACATCTCTCAAACGGTTCGAACGATCTTCGGTAGATCTCTCGGCGTGTTTGTGCTCGGCATTGGATCGGCGACCGCCCAGCAGTCTACCCGGTCGCCCTGCGCGCCGGCATGGTGTATACACACACCACACGTGTGGTCCCCCACCAGAGAGAGGGAAACGCGACGGTGTCCGGCCATCCTACCTCGCGCACCTTCACCTGCGGGCCCACCGGCGTGTGCGTGCCGGACTGCGTGCGAACGGTGCGAACCATCCAAGGAGTATATAGAGCGTGTACCTGTGGGTTCTCTCCGTCCCCCCTCCCCTTTCTCTCTCTCTCTCTTCTCTCCCCTCCCTCCTCCCCCTCTCCCTCTCTCTCACTCTCTAGGTATGGACACAGGGCCGTACGTGCTCTGGATACGTGCCGATTTCCTCCCTCCCTATTGCGGACCCAGAATGGCACAGCCGAGTGCACCTCATCCCGTGGTTCTGGTTCGCATGATGCGACCCAATCTGATGTCCGTTTGGCTCCCGAGCTCCTCTATTCCCGTTAAGTCGCCGAATACACCTCCTCGTCGTTAACGTCTCCCTTCTCGCTCGTAAAATTTAGAATATACTTCTAAATGTAGTTTCAATAATCAGAGGCTAACTGGTGGAAAATTTTAACACATAAGATCGAAGTATTATAGATAGAAATCACATAATCGGATTTACTTGGCAAGTTTTTAATAAAATTTCTCGAATAAGGTGGAAAGCATTAAAAGTAATAATTTATACATTATTATAGACAATTTATGCGTTATTAAATAATCTAGATACATTATTCCATTATGACATTTATGACATTATTTGAAAGAATCGGATTCATTGAAAACAATGTATATATTATGTATTTATCACGCGCGTTTCGATTTACAATATCGCAGATATACTGTGATGTGCTCATTTTAAATAGAAGATACTTAATTCGTCTAGCTTACAACAAAGCGTTTTAAACATAAGTATTTGTCTAATATTGGATCTGATATCGTCTGTCAGAATATATGCAGGAAAATCGGTGTTTTGAAACGGACGACGTGTTCAATTCTTGAAACTGACCGATACGGATCAAGACGCGAGTACAGGTGCGATCCTTTCTGGATCGGCCGAAAGTGTCACGACGAGGATGACGACAACGATACGCGCCATTATCGAGACTCTCTCAGCTATTTATCCGAAGCACCGTTGCGTCGTTGCACCGAGGTGCACCGTTGCATCGTACGGCGCAGGCCGTATGACGTGCTCGCGTCCTACATACGGCTGCGTGTCAAACGCGACGATAATTGACATCAATTAATATCGATAGTAATTTGCCGTAGAATCTGCATGCCACGCATCTCGCATCAAGCGATCACGAATCGAGGTTCGACGGCGAACAAGTAGTTCAGTTAAGAGCGACATATGTTCCAGAGATGTTACGAGGTATATCGACAAGATACATAACGATATATCAAGTGCGTAATACGAACTTTAATGAAATAATTGACAGAAGAAATCTTTTTTCTAGAATTATTATACATCAATACACGCGTTCGTTTTTTTTTGAAACTATTAGAGATATGTTACAAATTTAAAAAAAATGATTATGTGAAAGATGATAATATGAGTCCTATTTAAAATTTTATTATCAATTTATTGCGATTTTTTACTTGTTCTTATGTTATCAAATAAGTGTCGAAGTTGATATTTAATAATATATATACATATTTGTATACATAATTGTTGCCACGACTGGTGTGATTTTTTTCTTGACAATTGATGTTTATCTATTACATCTCAAAGTTTTTTCGAATGATTTTCAATGTCATGTTTAATGTTTAATTTAATGTTTCAAGTCCGTAAATAACGAGCTTATTTACTAAATTAATTTTAAGACGTTCTTCTATAACATTAATACAATGATTTTAGCGAATCATCTAAAATATATAACGAAATCGTGTTAAATGATAAATGTTAGATGAATTAACAGAAATTTAGTTTTAATTTAAGGTGTTACAGCAAGTTTAAAAATCTCTCGCACGGAACTATTATAAAAAGAAATTGCGATGCATCCTCATACATTTCAACTTTAGAAATTCATTTTAAATTTTCGTGGGATTCGGATATTACTGGCCCAGTTGGGATCAAAATTGTGTGCAAAAGTTGTCGTTATAGCTGAATTCATACAAAGTTTTTAATTCAAATCGGTTGACGGTGTTTCACGAACTGGCGCGTTTGCGGATGACAGAGCGTGAACGTAGACGCGAGTTAGTCGAAAGTGCGAAAGTAGTCACGAAGAATGTAGGAAATGACACATACGTATGGTAATTTGTTTCCGGAAACTCGGAATATTAGCCTGATTGCCTGCTCGGCACGCGCGTTTCATTTTACGCATTACGGGGACACGCAAAGGCGACAGTCCTGAAGGATTGCTCCTTGGATTGCTCGGTTTGCACGGCGACAAAGTCGCAATGCTTTTAAGCAATGAAAAATGGAGTCGCTAAATATCCAATATACAATATAATATTTAATTTTGTCTAGTACTTACATATAATACTTACAAAAGCGATATAATAGGTTTATCATTGTGCATGTTAATATTTGAGATAACAAATTTTAATTTTAAAAAGATTCTTTTATCAAAAATACTACAAAAAATGTTATGGTACAATAAAGTTATATTTTCCCGACCGTATTTTTATTAGTAAGAAATCATGTAAACTACAGTAAAGAAGAAATAATCTCGAATATTTGAAATATTTAGCTGCCTTTGTAGATCATAAAATAACATTTGCACAAGGCTCTATGATAATTGATCAGTTACGTCTCAAGAAACACACAGTGCATATCAAGTGCACTCATTTTCAGACACATTGTGGTATGCATTAACAAAATTGTGCCGTTGAGCTCGGCGAGACTAAGTTTGCGTCCAAGTAGTATGCTTAATTCGCAACATAATGCGCATGCTAATTCATTTACGTGAGCTCCTGCCTAACTCGGAATCCCTTATGGCGACTTTGTATTTTGCAGCTACTCGACAAAGTGGAAGCGCTCTCACGGTTACAAAAGAAAACGCTCAGAGAACGGCCGATGTACACGGATAAGCATACACAAAAGGAGGAAATTACCAAAACAGTTTCGATATAATGTAAATTTTTTATACGGCTATACTGACTATACCAGACAGATATATCCAGATATCCTACAGTTTTTATCGAGACATCGTAATCCGTTCGCAATAATCGCAATCGATCGCGCAGATCCACTTAAGCACTTAAAAATATTGCTTGAGATTTTATGAAAGCGAAACCGCGAAAATGACTATTACCGGCGACCATGCGAACTCTCTTACAAGTCACTTACGTACATAAGAATGCCACCTTATCGCAACCCTGTACATTACTGTAATGGATAGCGTGGGATAACTAATCAAGATTACGTTCTTATACAAGTATATCAGACATAGTTGACACATGCGGTGTACGTACACGGTTACTTGCGGTCAGAAAAATTACAGAGAGTGCTCGCATGATTGCCGAGGGAGATACAGATCGACCTTTGGTGCACCTAAGTGGGTGGAATAATAAGCATAAAGATAAAGGGACGATCAGAAAGCTGGAAAGAAGAGAGAAGCAATGTACTCTCGATGCTCTCCTTCGATTTTCTTTATGTCCCCTTCTCTGGTTCATTTTATATCGCTCGGATATAAACTAACAGAATGTAAGAACGAGTTTCCAATTAAGGCTTTATAATTGACGTCTCCAGTCTTTTCCCTCCTCCCTTGGCTTAATCACCGCCAACTGAAGAAGGAACTCGCTCTTACGGATCACACGGATCAACGAACCGTCATCGAACATTAGGATTTTATATTTTTGTTCTGCGAGTCTCACGATACCTGCTGTACGGGTGTCTTCATTCTTCTGCAATAGATTATTACTCTTAAGAATATATTTACTTTGCATATGTATTATTTGCAACTTAAATACATTGAGAAAAAAATATAGTTAATTTTAATAAATATATATAATAGTTCAATACTGCCAACTAAACACTTACTTACAATAAGTAAATAATTGTTCAATAAAAAAAATGATTGTTAAATCAAATTAACATTTCTTGTATCAAATAAATGTATCTTTATATTTAATAAATATTTAGTTGGCAGTATTCAACTAAATATTTATTAAAATTGGCTATATTCTTTTTCAGTGTAAAAACTAAATAGGTATGTAATATCATCGATATATAGAATGGACTCAACATAACAATAGTCAAACGCACATTTACTGTATAGAATGAAAAGTACTACTTAAACAGAAGGATCTATTTTGTCTGTCATGCTAACATCTCGTTGATTTATTTCTAGCTAGAATTAAATTATCAATGAGATGTTAACAAAAAAGATAAAACAGACCTCCTATGTAATATCTCATTTTATAGCAGGCACGTGTTTGGCTATTACAATACTCGGTTCATTTAGGCTATGTTCTAAAATTCACTGCTGCCAGTCTACTGAAAATCTATAGTTTTGGCAGTAAATTTTGGAGTACAGTAGATATTGGTAATAAACGGTAAATGTTTATTTACTTTTACGTGCTTTTCTAAAATTCTTTTAGCATCTTTATATTTAAGAAAAAAATTATTTGACATAACTGGAACATAAATATACATAAAAAGTATATCGTAATAAAGTATATCATAAAAAGTTTGAAATTTTCACTGGAATCTCTCATTTTTGATAATATTTTTGATAATTATAGAGATCCTAATTAATCTAGGTTCTACTGAACAACGTATATTGTAATTTCTTAATAATAACTATTGCTCTTTCTATCGAAAATTTCAATATTGCGATACGCACCGATCGATACTAACGACTGCACTAATTAATCGTTTCTTGAAAAAAATCGCACCATGTCAACACGGTCTATCGCTTCACAGGGACTCATTTGTAATTAGCGCGCCAGCTAGTTAGTGCGTCGCAAATTACGAGGCGCCGCTCACCGGAGAAAGCGCACGTATCCCGGAAAAAAAGAGCTGAGCTAATTATTTCATCACGACAATTCGGTGAGATTGTTAAGTTTATTAAGATTGGGGGAGCCATCGAAGATCCGATTACCCTCCGTCGCACTTGCACGTCATAAATCTACTTAGCGAAGTATACGGAATGGAAAAGTACACGAATGCTGTGCAGGACCGAAATTCTCATGTGGCCTTGATTAAACATAATTTGTGTATTTCCAAGGAAATCTATGATTACGTTAAGCAGAAAAAGCAGCTTTATAACTGTTGTAAGATTCTTTAATATGATTAGTTTATATATTTAGATCCAATAAGAAACTAAGGGTAAGAATAATCATATTAAAGAATGTTAAAATAGTTCCTATGCTTTTTCTGCTGAATACTTTATTTACAATTTTCTTCTTATCAATATCGCTGCAATTATTATATTAACTTATTATATTAATTAATTATTATATTAACTACCTAAGATAAAAAGAAAATTTAGTTGTCCTTCTATGGAATAACGCGGATCATGTAGAAATTCTTTAAACACATGAAACAAGTCGAGCCTGGTTCCATCCACTAATGTAAAATTAATTTTAATGTCAGTTTAATTTACTCTTTATTTTTTTTTATTTTAAGAATTAGAAAAAGATAAATTGTAAGTTAAACTGAGATTAAAAATTGATCTTACATTGATGGAATCGGCCGCAGCCCTCAGCCCTGTGTCTGATTTCCCTCTAGTATTCTGTCACGATCGCGACATCTTCGGGGAACGATAATGGGATAAGTCGTGAAAACTTTCGATCCGCCATCGAGATGGATGTAATACTAGTACGGAGTAGGTAGGCGCTAAGCAAACGAGCGCAACAGTTATGAACTTCCGCGGACGAGAGGCGAGCGATGGAGACGAGGACGACGAAGACGAACGATGGAAACGTTAACGACACAACGGTGGATAATACCAGCTAGTAGTTTCCGAGCACGTCAAAGGGCCCCGCGCTCGTTTTCTCACCGGAATTCGCTTATCTTCACCAAAACTTGGGTAAGCGATCGGTCCTGAGGCGTTATTCCGGTGGTAGTTACGTCGGACTGATTAAAACAGCGTTTGTGAAAATCGATATTTTGCGATAATCACAAGACATCGTTTTGATTACTGTCGCGTACCTACTTTGTCTCAGAATATACATAAGAGTTTTAGATCCTATGTTTACGGTTCTGTGTTTCTCTTGGAAACTAGACGTGCCAACAAAATATATACTCAACAAATAAATCCCTAAAATTAATTCTCAACATTACGTTCGCAATTCAACTGGAAAATTTAAAAGAAAATAGTTTTAACATAGTTTAGAAATTCGTTTCAACGTTCGCGCGCTTGGAATTTCTGAGATTACACACGAATAAGGTTTTTACTAAAATAAATTTCGGTTATCACATGACACGAATTTCATGTCAATTGATTTCTGTACACGTATTACTTGTCTATCGATATTCCACATATAATTCGCGTCGTAAAATTTATTTTCGTTTATTGCAATGTTACTTTGTACTAGCGAAAGCGAAATGTAGAGTAGTAACATCTGTTAAAGCGATAGTAAAGTCAGCAGTATCACATCCATGAATTTAGGTCAATTGCGTAGCTGTTCATAAATAAAAATTAACTTGTATGGAGATAAATGGCAATAAAATAAAATAAAATAAAACTTTGTTACCTGTATTAATTGCAATGATAAAGTACTATAATAATCATTTACATTACATCAAACAAAAATAACATTGAATATTTTTAAACTCTTTTTATTTTACTTAGCGATTTTACAAAAACAGTAGCATTTCTTCATTTTTTTCTCCAAAATGTTTAGTAAAAATTTAATAGTTAATTATTTAATATAAAATAGTCAAGGACTCTTACAAATTCAATAACAATAGACGGGTAAATAAGAGTCGATTTTTTTAAATGTGAACGTATAAAAATTATAAATTAATAAGAGTTAACAATACATACATAATAGAAACTAGAATATTATTACATTTCAGCTCTTATACTGAGCCACCTTCAGATATTAAGCGAGAGGAGGATAATATTTGAAGATGGCTCAATATAAGAGCTGAAACATATAATATTTCTAGTTTCTATTATGTATGTATTTAACTCTTATTAATAATCTTTATACATTCACATTTTAAAAAATCGACTCTTATTTGTCCGTTTATCATTATATTGTTTAATTATTTAAATCAAAGATTAGATAAAATAATTTGAATGTAAATACACTATCTATATATAAATTATCACAAATTACTAGGAATGATGTTAACAATTTAACCATGCATTATTGTGTGCCCCGGTAATGCAATTATTTAATTAGTGCACAAATTGTTGGTTAATAGTTGACCGATCTCTCCTGTAATTATAATGATCAAAAACTTCTCTTTAAAAAAGTAATTATTTTTCAATTTGTTTTCTTAATTTTTATTGTCCGATTGTTTACTAATTCTAAAGGACAAATATTAATCAATTTTTGCAACAAATGTAAAATACTGCATTGCTCTTAATGTATTTTCTATGACATTTGTGATCACAGCGTATAATTTTAGTGCAAATATTCGCATCAATAATTCATTAATATATGTATATTAATAATATATCTCAAGTTATATAAAAAAAAAAAACAAAATATTTAGCCTTTTAAAACAAAGATTATGGAATAATATTTTAATACTTATCATTATTTACACAAGAATCTTCACTTCGATGTTTTTCAGCGTTTTTAGCGAATGAATTGTTGATTGCGAGCAAATTAGTAGTTATTATTTATTAACAAGAATTAACAATAACAAAATAGAAATCAATTAATATAAAAAAATGAGAATAAAATGACGATATTAATTCAATTATCTAAATCATTTTCTATCTATCCAACATTAAACAGTTTCTAGCAGGTCACAACAGAAGAAAAAAGTAATGACAAATCATTTGAGGAAATCAGCACAAACGTGTCTCGGATACTTTATATATAGGGTAGTAGTAGCGATATGAAGTGGCCACTAACTATCACGTTTCATTAATGCCTCTTATTCCGTTAACGGTGGAGATTGAACGCCTTTGCTCATTCCGACCTGTCTGTCGTCGTTACGATTATGCGCCACTTGTTAACTGTTAAGGGACAGGTGGAACCGACGCGCGCGTTCATGATTACCGCTTACGTTCCGTCACGACACGAAGTTCAAGATAAGAAGAAAATTTGCAAGCCTGCGACATCGACCCCGTCATCCTCCAATGCCTACACGGAATTTGTCGTACCGCCGGCGGCTTTCTACTTTTCCGAGCCGAGCGTTTAAGGTAAATCAAATCAGATCGTTCCTTACTCGTGTTTCAA
>NW_012130087.1:2771839-2778330 GCF_000143395.1 Atta cephalotes
TATATATATATATATATATATATATATAAGAATATATATATATATATATATATGTATATATATGTATATATGTATATATATATATATATATGTATATAAATAATATATTTATAATTCACAAACATTAATTTTAAACAAATTTATTCTTAATTCCTAATTGCTGAAAGCTACCTTTAATTAAGAGTCCTAATGAAATAATTAGCATTAGATAAATTCAAACAAAAGTTGAAATAAATATGTGCACGATTAAAATTTCCCTCCCAAATCTCCCTCGAGATGTCACTTGTAGGAATTCATGAGCGTGTCTCTTGGAAAGGGAACATGACCCTGTTCCGTCGTTCGTCACGTTCGGCGCGATAAATCGACCGCGGAAGGTCGTCATGCGAGTCAAACGGTAGAGTCATCCGGCAACGGTCCATGCAGCTACCAAGATGAGGTGGGGGACCAGTGATCTCGGCGACACCGAATCGCGCAGAGAGGTGGAAGCGCATTGAACCGACGCCGGCAGCAAATTGGACCACCTTCAAAAACTCACCGCTCGTTAAGCACCGACGCAATGCGACGCAACTCAACGCAATACGATGGCAACGATTGGCGAGAGCGATGTCACGTATTATTATATCGACGATTGCGAAGCGTCCGCGTGTGTGAGTACGAGAGAAACGCCGAGATGTATACTTTATGTATCTCGCGCGAGCACAAGATTCAGTGCGAGGCGACGCGAGGCGACGCGGATTCGCGACTTACGTGGCGGGTTAAATATAAGCGCGACGCACGGCGTCCCGACGATCGCCTCTCTTCTACGTACGCGTCCTGCATTATAGCAACGCGAGATAATCTGATCGCTTGGATACTTCGTCGGATTACGCTGTCCTTGAAATTCGCGGAAGCGCAAGAAAAGATGTTTATTAGCAGTGATTTTTAAAACAATCCTTCTCTCTCTTTCATCGCTACTCTCACAAAGCTTCGTTTGTGCAATTATGATCTTTCCAAAATTAGATATGAGTTTCGTACAATTTCATGCTCTCTCTCTCTCCTACTCTTTTCTCTCTCTTCTTTTTCCTGTCTAATATCCTTTTCTCTCTATTCTACTTCATTATATTTTATTTTATTATTAGATACGCAAACATCGGTTCATTAAAACGTCTCAATATGAAAATATTCGAAAATAGTGTCCATTAAAAATTCCATGACTTCAATATCTCAATCTTGTTTGCTGTAAATTTTCAATCATTCTAATGTCAAATATAAGAATTAATTTAAAACAAGATTGTCATACTACGAAAGGAAATGAAAGGATATTAAAGCAATACCGCAGAAATTATGAAATTATACCGATTTAATAAAGACCACATTTGAGTCGAAAATAAATTCCACTAAATTTCTGTACAATTTTTTGTAGGAGTTTATACTTCAATTAACAGTTAAAACATGTTCTGTAAATTAATAAAAGTTAGTACTGAATTTAAACATAAACTGTGCCTGTACATCCATGGTATATCACGCGAATTAAAATATTTACGTGCGTTTACATAAGTTAGGTACCATATTGCTGGGCTGTCTGCAAAAGGGAAATATGTATACGCGCCTGTTGGAGCATCCCTCTCCATATTAACAATATTGCCGTGCTATATCCCAAAACTGATCGAGAATTCTACATCGACGACGTGTTTCAGCTAAAAAACTATCAGGTAGAGTATATCAAGCTCGATCGTACCCTCGAGTCATCACAATCGATCGAAGCGATTGCACTGCGACGAACAATTATCGAGAACAAGTGAGATATCACGCGGAGTGCTCCTGTTTATTCCCGAACGCCCTTAGGGATGTTAAATTCTTTCGCGTGCTTAAATATGCAACGGATTTATTGGCGTATTTTACGGATCGATATTCACCGTCGAAAGTCGAGTTAATAATTTTTACCAAGTATATTTCGAAAACTTAGTACCTAGATAGCTAGGATCCTTAATTATGATTCCGCTAAAGTGAAATTAGAAATTAATCGAGTTTAAAAGAACAACTTTGTTCCATTACGTTCAAACACTTTATTTTTACTAAAGTATGCAAGTCTTTACATCTTTAAAGAATAATGTTTAAAATTTTTCAACAAGAAATATAATACTATATATATGTAGCATGCGATAAAAAGTTTTGCATGCTAGATACATTTATTCATTAATTTATGTTAACGAGAGTATAATATGCACAGTAAATGTATAACAGTTATTGTAGAAATTTCATCACTGCATTTATTGTTTTTTTTAGAATAATAAAACTTACAAATCGCAATAAGCTACAATAATTATTATTGTGAGATATGTGGTTCAAAAGAAGAGTTAATAAATGAAATTATTCTACGAAAAATAATTATTCTTCTTCTTTGTAGAATAATTTCATTTATCAACTCTTTTTAGATCATTTACTTAATAAATGCAAAAATATAGTATATTTAATATTCTAAATTATTAAAATGTGATATTGACAATAACAAAAATTCCAAATATTTTATTATAAATATTAAAATAAATATAAAATAAAATAAATAATGCAGCAGCTTCTTAATTAGCATATTAATTAACGTTGCATCTAAGAGTGCCTTAACAGCGCCAACATCATTTTATACAAATTTTTATTGAAAAATTAGATTTTCCAAAAGAATCAATATCTAGATATAATAACGGTTCTCTCTAAAAAAAAAAGTTATTAAAATTAATTCACATCTTTGAAAATATCGGAGATATCATCTAAGATAAATTAATGTTGCAATAAAAAAAATTTGAATTGAAAACAGTGAAATAAAAAGTGCAACAAGTACCATCATAAAAAAATTTAGAGAAATTATTTCTCTCTAAACAATATTTGATTATTTGAAGAAAGTATATACACAAATTTTTGTATATTCATTTCACCATAAATGTTTTAATAAATCGTTTTTATACGCATTATTAACTATTATGAACTATATTGAGAAAAATGTTCTGGTTGTATCAATAAGAAATACAAATAAAACAAATTTCAATCATATGAATTAGAATCCTGGTTATCGTAATGAAATTTCTGATTATCTCGATTAGAAAGCTCAATAGATTTAATTATGAATTTGTCTGAATTTGTACCCTTTTGATTGAATACCAGAATTTTAATTAAAATAACGACCTTTTTCCGTGTGTAGATTGGAGTAAAATAATACTTTCTTTTTTTACATCAAACTTTTGATTATCACTTTCCATCAGCACGCACTCGATTTATTAATCACGGATTATAAATACGCATAACTTTTGGGACTTACCGTAATCCGGTCGAACGACAGCTTGGACGACCTGTTCGTTCTTCTTGTTTCGGATCACAGGCTCGCCGAGGATCGTGAAGTTTCTGGGTCCCACGCGATTCACAAACACTAGATACACTTTGCCCCTTTTAATATTGGCTCGCACCACACCACTTGGATTATCGCGTTGCTGTTGCTGTTGCTGCTGCTGCTGCTGCTGCTGCTGCTGCTGCTGCTGCTGCTGCTGCTGCTGCTGCTGCTGCTGCTGCTGCTGCTGCTGCATGTTGCCCACGGTCTCGTGGCCGTTGCACACGGTCGACTTGCCAGGCACCGATTTGTCGCGGAAATGTAGTCGCACGCTGTCGTTCTTTTGCAGCGGCTGAAATCCCGGCTGGCTCTTGTATACCTGTTTTACCTCGAAGGTCACCGCGTAGTTCAAGCCGGGTTTCCTCCGCGAGGACATGCTGCGAGCCTTACCCTCGAACACAGTGGGCGCCAGGAAAGCCCGATTGCCCACATCAACATCAGGACACCAATTCTGACCGCGGCAACCTCTATCCTTGTTTCTGCAACGGCGTCGCTGCTCGCGTGGCGAGTCCGCCCTCGTGCGATTCTTTGGTCGTTGCTTCGCTGATCTGGCGACCCGCGGCCGTTGCATTGACGACTCCGCCGGCGTCGGTATCATCGCCGGTGAATACGTAAGGGGTGCCTGCGTTGAGGAGTGACGGGGTGCGCGAGTCAGACCAGACTCATTTATCTCTGGGTGAAAGGTGTGAACGCGCGTCTCCGTCTCAATGATGGAAAGAGTGTCCTTCGCGAGGTTCTCTGTTCGCTTGAGACTCGGCGTAATCTGCCGAGTTCCAGGATCCACTTCGGGCGACGTTGCTCCACGTGTCGTGAAGTAATACGAGATCCGTCGTACATCGTTCCCCGAAAATTGTTCTCCATCTCGCAAGGGATCTTCTTCGAAACGCACCAGGCTCAAATCAATCGGCGAGATCTCGTCAAGGTCACGATGAGCAGAATGAATTTCGGAGTGTTTCAGATATTCTGGAATTTCTCGCGACTGATACCCCGTAATTTCGCCAATGTTGGCTTCGTCCACTGCGCTTATCAGTGGACGATAATGCCTCGCCTCGATGACGCTTGTCGTCGATCCAGACGTCTTCTCGAGGGTGTCCCGAATGGCGGGGGGTGCCGCAGCGAGCGCGAGTGCGCCCCACCAGCCGCTTAAGAACCCGGCCAAAAGCAGAGGCGCCCACATTATCCAACCTGGTTGGCGGTGTGATCGGGGGTGAGGTCGACACCTCGGTCACCCCGATTCGCACAGAGGCACACGTTTCTCGCCCCCTCCTCCTCCTCCTCCTCCTCCTCGAGCTCGGGGAGCGTGCCCCTTTTGTTGCCGCAAGTACTTTTGCGAGTCCTATGTTAACCGGAGTTTCTGTTTCTTAATCTTTTTTGTTGTTTCCCCCCTCGCAATTAGTCACCTGTGGTGACCTGGTCTTCACGATCTCGTTCCGTTCGCCAAATGGATTGAATCAGCTTATTGTCTGCTGCTTCTTCTAGACTCAGATTCCTCACGAGGTATTGTACCACCGGTAATGGAACGTCGGGGTTTCTTCCATATTCCTCTTCATCCTACGCGATACTATTCTCCTCATCCTCAAAGCCGGCGCGAGCAGCCGTGGCGAGCCGCACCATGCGGCCGCTTCTCTCTCCTTATCTTCGCGTCTTTCTTTTTCTCTTCGGCAAAGTGTCGTATTATTATCGCAGATGATCCCGACCAGCGGCTGCGACAATCGCGGATGCGACAACCAGCATCGATCTCTCATAGATCGTGATCATTATGTTTCGCAATCAGCACGATCATCCTGATCCGACTTAAATTGGGGCTTCATCGATTGTTTACCGCGAGCCCAGAGTCCTTCCACGATTCCGAACAAAACAGATTCCAATTGTTGGATAGTTCGATGAATGATAAACAGTTCTCTCTAGTCCACGTGCTTGCTCGCGTTTGTTGGTAGACGGAATCTATCGACTTCGCAACAGGGAACACCCGCGACCGTCAGGAACGCCGATCTCCTCTGATTCGTTAGCAACATCGAGTTGCGCGGAATTCCGCGATCGTCTCGCGCGCTATTCGAGACTCGATCGAATTCCGAAACGAGAAAAGTGTGAAAGAGAGAGAGAAAAGGGAAGAGTTGTCAAAACGAAATTTTCTATAATGAAAAAGAAAACAAAAATACGAAGGTGACGGCGGCGACAACGATAGCGACAACGATGAAGAAGGTATCGGCTTCCTATCCGCCAGCCCAGACACAATTTAAATATACCTTGCACGAGACGATCGCTCTTCTCTCAGTTGCACAACCGCTCGCACTCTCGCTCGCACACTACACTTTTCGGGCAGATGCTCATCACTCCGCGCGCGTACAGCTCCGCTTTTCAAAACGGGCCACCCTCGAAGATTCGCGCGACAATGAAGGAAGAAAATGAAAGAGTCGGAAATGCACGAGTAATTAGGAGCCGCTGTCACTCGCGCTTTCTCCACGCTCTGCTTCTGTAACTTTTTTTCTCTCTCTCTCTCCCCCTTTATCCTTTCTCTCTTCTTTTTCTTTTTATCTTCTTTTCTTTCTTGCGTGCGCGTCCGCGAGAAATCGTTTTCTCTCGCGCGAAGATGGTCGCGCGCCGCGGCTTCGTGTAGTAGGATTGTCGCGACGTCGGGTGATTGGGTAGCGCGTGTCGCACGCGGCATACACACACGAGGCGCCTCGCGTGTCACGCGTGTCGCGAGAGACCGGAGGAAGGGAGAGAGATCGTCGGTGGCCCCGCGTCGGGCGCGCGCGACGGTTCAAATTAGACTGAACGGCCCGCTCGCGCAGGCTGAGGCCGGCCACAGCGCCAGCGGCGCCTGGCGGACGCCGGTCGAGGCTTGCGCGCGCACCGTGGTCGCGCGAGAGTGAGACGGAGCGAGACGGAACGAGATGGAGCGATCGACGGCGGACGGACGGACGGACGGACGGACGGAGCGACGACGGGACCTTTAAGAACCTGTATAACAACGACCTAACAACCGAAGGAATCGCACGCGTGATCCTCTCGGTCCTCCTCTCCTCTGTCCCGTCCCCTCCCCCGCCCCNCCTCCTCTCTCTCTCTCTCTCTCTCTCTCTCTCTCTTCTCTTCTCTCTCTCTCTCTCTCTCTCTCTCTCTCTCTCTCTCTCTC
>NW_012130087.1:2778568-2785620 GCF_000143395.1 Atta cephalotes
CGTACGGTTACTCGTACGTACCGTTACGTACGTACGTACGTACGTACGTCTACGTCTACTACGTCTACTACTCTACTCTACTCTCTCTCTCTCTCTCTCTCTCTCTCTCTCTCTCTCTCTCTCTCTCTCTCTCTCTCTCTCTCTCTCTCTCTCTCTCTCTCTCTCTCTCTCTCTCTCTCTCTCTCTCTCTCTCTCTCTCTCTCTCTGTCTCAGCAACTGCCAATCAAAAGGTCCTCCCTAAGAGTCGGCCTCTTAAACGGATAGTTTTTCATGCTCGCTGCGTGACAGATTAATCCCGGGCTAAATGGCGACACTTAAACGCGCTGCGCGCCGTAATTAACGCCGCAGCAGCATTGGTCTTTTTTTGCACTTTCCCGCGCGCGTGTGAGCACCTCTCGGTCCAACCGAATTCAAACGATCCGCGTCCCGCGTGATGATAACACTAATTTACAAAGTTTTGTGCGAGAATATATGAAAGACTTTCTAGGATAACTTTTCAAGCTAAACCTGAATCTATTATTGTGATTTCCATTAGGTTTGATTTTTAAGATACAAAATTCGAAATTTTTTCCAATATGTAGTAAAATTTTATTGAAAAATGTATCAAAAGTGTTGAGCGTTTAATTTTCATTTTCATGTGACTTCGGATCGGTTTCACGTATTAGAGTTCAACAGCGTTCGTCTAATATGTTTTTGTCCCAGTATGTCTACTGATAACATTTCTCAATTATCAAATCAAATTTCAATGGAAATGCTCGCTTTGCTCATCACTTATCGCATCTAAATTATTCGGAAAGAAATGTTATAAAATTGATATATTGTATCTTAAGAATGACACAGTATAATCTTAAAATTGACAGGCTATATTTCAAAAATTCGATTTGAAATTTTTGAGCGATGGATTCGAATTCTACGTCCCGTAAAATACATTTAAAAAGTTGCTTTTGTTTCTTCTACTAGAAATTATTCAAAATTTATAAACAAATGTAATACGTGTTCTATGATCCATTAGATGTGTAATTATTATTTATTATAAAAACTTAAAATATACATATATACAAATATACATAGGAAAGGGGATTGGAAATCAACTCCTTCCCACAATTTTTGATTCATTTTTCATTTTAATTATAAAAAATACAACTTTATTTTTTACTCTGAATAATTTTTTTATTTTTACATAAAATAGTTTTTCTTCCTGTTAATCATATAAATAAGTAATTTCTGGAATTTTGTTAGTTACAATTTATTATATTTTGTTAGTTCGTTAAAATTTTGACAGAGTGACATGTAGGGAAAATTTTTGTAAGATCTTTGAACCGAAAAATGTGCGCTGTGATATCAAAAGTACTCCATAATTATACATTTCGTTTTTAATAATTATATTTCGCCTATACGTTTTTCAGGGGAAAAAATGATTATGATTTATAAAATTTATATTTTTCCCATTTTCAAAATTAGGAACAAGGAGGTATGTATGCTTTAAATATTTTAAGCTTTAAAAAAAAGCAATTCATGAAGAAATTGCTGTTTATGTGTTAACAGAATTGATAAACTCCACGTCCAAAAAAAAATTTGGATACAATCATGTTAATAGTTTCCAGTCTTGGGAGTCAATCTAATCAGTAAATGATTTGATACCCCGAGATACTATTCTGTTTCTTAATAATATAAAAATAAAAGAAGACATTCTTAAGTTAATTAGAAAAACGTGCTGATATCGATGCGTTTTTTAGTAGATTTTCGTGGTAGAGAATATTTTACTAAATTTCTGATTTTTAATAAGTTTTTTTAATTAAGGTGTTCTTATGTCGCTTCTATTTAATCAGCAAGCAATGTAATTAATATTCTGCACAGCTAAGTATATAGAAAAATTTTACGTTATGTGCAGAAGACTTTTAAATACTTTTTGTTACGAATAATGATTTTGCAAAGCAAATTTGAGTGTGAAGTGAGATGCGTTTTCTTTTTTTGTACAGATAACACACAATTATTGACGTTTCTATTTATTTCGTTTACATGAGAATATCTGGGACAGTCATACCATTTCGACTCGTTGGTTTATCATTATAGAATTTCGTTAAAAGGTCGCTGCTACGCAGAGTCGTTATATTTTTTCGGCATAAATAATAAATACAGTAGACGTTATAATTGGACATCACGTATATGTCAAATGATCTCGGATAACAAATGAGAGCGCATGTGAATTTACTGAGTAGATTTAGTTTTATATTCGATATTTATTTTTCATGACAATTTCTTGTATTTTCTCTGACAAAATTAATATCCTTTTTTTTCTAATTTCGCATTATGTTATTTGAATGTTATTTTCACATTGTGAATTGTTTCAAGCGATTCAGCAATTGTTTCTAAATATAATAAAATTATTTTAAAAGAGCATGAAAACATTACTTTTTTACATATATCTCGGTATATTAACAAAAATCTCGTTCTGTCTACATTTGAAATAAAAAATTTATTCTATAGGTATTGAAATGAAATTTCTATAGATTTTTGTATTTTTAATATTGTTTCTGCTTACAATATCGTTTATTATATGTTCTATATTTTAAAAAATGTTATATAATTGATAATAGGAAGTATTTTGTAAGTAAATAAAAAATTATTTATATCATATTAGTTATTATTTGCTATATTAACTTAATTTACAAAAAAATTTATTTATAATATAAATTTCAAACATATATATTTATAATATATTTTATTATTATATACATCATTGAAATAATAATGCTTTCCTAAAAGAAAAAAATATAGAAAATAATAAAAGTGTTTCAAAATATGTTTTAATAAATCTTCTATATACTGGTTGTATTCATTATTCAACTAAATGTTGTTCTCTTCGTGAATAATAACACATCGTTCTATAATATAATTTATACATAATAATGTTCACATAAAATATTTTTATACAACATTAAATAGCATTTTTATGCAATAATAAATATAAGAAAGATATTATATGATATTATGATCTCCTTCTGACGAATATCTAAGGATGTCATTCATATATCTATGTAATATGGAATCATATACGGTTTTTGTTTTGTTTCTTTGTGATAATCCCTTGTGCGATTCTTCCATGCTTTCGAGTCGACGCGTTCCAATTCGATTATTATATGGGATGTTTACACGGATGACAGTTAAAGTGCGTTTGATATCAGCGCGCACGCGAGTCCGTCAAAGTCGTAATCGAAATTCGGGTTTGTCTCTCGTAGCGCGAAGCATCATCCGCGATCATTGATCGATCGACAAGGTGCAATGCGAGCAAGGCTTATGGTCGATCGGCGATGCTTTGCCGAATATCGAATTACTCGCGGACATAGCCCAGGAGCAGCGAACTGTACGCGAATATACACGCGATCATTCTACCGATTGGATTTGACGATGCATCGACTTTGGGATGGTCCATTGTCCCGCGTGCGACCTTCTGTAATCACTATGTCCGCTTTAACGTGGGCTTTTGTACTATTGTCATCAACCACATTGCATTTCTACTATAAAGCTTTTCAATCTCGATCAATATTGAAAGAGCATATTAAATGCTAGTCTTTTGATATTTTATCATTAAATACGTTCTTATGTATATTATACACAAAGAAAAGTGCATTAAAAAGATACAAAGATAAAAAATTATCTCGCAAAAAATTTCGATAGCCTCAAGAGAGTAACAGAAGTTCATAAATAAAATTTACATATATTATACATCATACAAGTAATTTCAATTTTCCAATTAATTATTGCTAGACAAAAAATATGTGGTTTATTTAAGAATTTCATTAATTAATATTAAAAGGAGTCTGCTTAGAAGAAAATTTTCTGTTTTTTTTTAATCTTTTGAATTTATATTTTAAATTATTCAAACATTAATTAGATTATTCAGTCATTTCAAACGTGTTTTGTCAAATATGGCTAATAGAAGATATTCGAGCTCTTCGTTCGATGACTGATAATTCGCATCGTGATATCTCTTTTCAGTATGAAAAAAATATAAGCGAAGATAAACAGAGCAAGGCAAGAATTCGAGGCGCGTATTCTACAGATAATCCGCAAAGTAGATCTTTATCGTACGTACCAGTTGCACATTTACAATCAGTAGTTCAATAGAGATTTCCTCAGTTCTATGAAGAAGGGCGTGTTTTGTCAGGATAAAGCTGATTTCATTTTGGAAATGCGCCCGATCATCTGTCTATACAGCAATCCTTTACGATCGAAGTAAACTTTCCGCAAGTTTATGATAATTGTTATCTATATATATATCTCTTTGACAAAAAAAATTACGTACAATTCTAGAAAAGAGCTATTATCTCGGTGACAGATATTATAAAATGCCACAGAACTATTTTTGGTTTCTCGTGATAATACCTGTGAGAAAGTTTTTACACAAAGCCATATCTTCATCGATTCCAATATCTAGATCTGTGCACAACTTTTTTTTTCGTTAAAACAGATTTCTTGATGTAAAATTGAGATTATGATAAATCGAGAAAACGAGATAAGAATCTATTTTTAGAAACTATTTTTTCCGAAACTAAGCACTGAAAGAAAAATGTATTAAATGTATTTTAATAAATATTTATTTAAATAATGCCAATTAAATATTTTCTAAATGTAAACATATTTATTTGATACAAGAACCATTAATTTGATTTACTTATTATTATATTTTATTTATCAAAAGAGTAAATATTTATTTTCCAGAAATAAATGTTATTAGATCTATTCAAACAATTATTTATTAAAATTTAATACATTTGTTTCTCGGTGTATATATATTTTAAAGGATTGAAGATTTTAAATGCATTTTCTTAAAATAATTATGTTAACAAGTATAAAGCCATGTATAATTAAATTAAAAAGAATTATTTCTTGCATTGAACGCGCATTAAAAAATTTCGTCAAATTATGCTTCGAAAGTGACTGAATGAGTTGTATCAAATAATTGAAATGGTGCACAATTTTAACAAAACTTAATGGTGACTTGGTTAAGCAGGTATTTGATATTAGAACTTAAACAATAAATTAGGAACATTGTGGTCAAACAGGGAAACAGCAATTCAAAGTTCCATCGACAACATATGTAGTTAATGTGTTCACATTTTGACCCTGCATAAGTACTGAATCGTCAAAATAACATAATGTTGCAAGGAATAGAAGAGAAAATTACTTATATTTTTCAATCTCAAGAAAATGTACACTACATTCTATGACGAATATATAGAATCGAATTTGAAGAAATCCATAGAATCAACAGTAACTGCGATATACTCCGAAATATCCTGTGTATAAAATGATCAGCAATACTGTACTCCTTTAGAAATATACGTTCTCTTACAACGTGAAAATGCGATTGCGACTCGAGGAGATTCTTTTACTAACAGCAGTGGTGAACGAATGACACATCGAGCGAACGTGTTCTGGCACAGAGATTCGATTCTACTCGGAAACATTTCGTGAAGCACGAAAAACAGATGAGGAAAAGCGCGTTTTCCGTTGACTTGTTCTAAAAGTATTGAAGATGCATGGGGATACAGATATATCCTCTCACCTCTCTCGAGATTTTCCTCTCTGGTAAAATACGAATAAAAATGATATGATGCATGCTCGGGCCCCGTAAGTGTCTCCATTGAGAGGGAAAGGATTCCATAGAAACACGAGTACAAACTTACACGCTTTTTATCGGCGACCGTGTATCTCTCATTCAGACTGCAAATAAGGACATTATTTCAAATAGCAATAACTCTTTTTCTTTTGTTTTGAGACACGAACCTTTCGAAGTCGAAGAAATGAAGTAAAGCATCCTGAAAGTAAAGGTCTTTAGAAAAGAAATATGTCCATTTAGGTAAACTTCTTTAATAAACGTGCCTAGTACCATGGAAAACTTTTAATGTTAAACTTCGATATTTCTTTAGTTTTGATATTCCGAAACGAAGAAAACGGAAGATATCATTATTAACATAAAATATTCTTAAAACAATCTTTGACATGTAATACATAAGTTTTCAGTAATTAAATAACAAATCTTTTGTATGATTACAATGAATTCATTTTTTCGATCTTATTTTTATTTTAATTATCAAACTATTTATACTGAATACTGATTATTATTGTATTTAATACTGAATATTAACATATCAGATATAATGACTTTTGCAGAAACATTTTTGAAGAAATTTTAAATTTGTCAGGTGAAAGATTATTTTTAAATCAAGAACATTTTTACAGATTTATATATTACTATAATTTTTCAAATAGCTGAAATGCGTATATTTAACGTATTATATTTTACTATAACTTTTTCAGAAATGCACAAATAAAGTATACATAATCCTTTGTCTGCAATCATATTTTAACTCTCTCCGTCTACAATCTAAGTCTTTTTCGTTCAGCCGAATTTTTTGGTTGTTCTAGGCTTACAAAAAATATGGAAAAATTCAGAATTACTTTTCAACATGTCTCTCTTACATCATCGAATAAATATTAGGTATGGGAAAATATTTTAGAAAGGAGAAAACTGGAATTCGTCCTCCTTCATTTTGGTAAAATTTAAAAATAGAATTTTGATAAAAAAATTGAGATTATAGACAGGATTTAGAGGATTAAAAATTATTAATCGAAATCTGCAACAACTGTCCCACCATTCCTCTTCAGAAAGTCGCATAGAGCGCAATGAATTTCTCGTTTCAGTAAGGCTTTTAGTTCTCGTCATTAATTGAGACGCACTCGGAAGTACTCCTAACCTTAGTTCGTCCTCAATCTCCGGTAACATCCGCAGTAAATCGCTCATAGAAATTTCCAGAAAATTACGACTAGACATGCGCAAGCAGCGTGCGACAACATAATTCATCGGGAGAGATAATCGGACCGGTTCATTCGGGAATCAATTGATCGTTGCAAAAAATCAAAATCGCGGACATAGGATTTGCATATAATTGTCGTCATACGGTCGAATACGAAATCAGTGAATGTCTCATATAATGTCAAGAGAGAGAGAGAGAGAGAGAGAGAGAGAGAGAGAGAGAGAGAGAGAC
>NW_012130087.1:2798031-2807157 GCF_000143395.1 Atta cephalotes
TATTATTATATTATATATAATAATATCTCTCTCTCTCTCTCTCTCTCTCTCTCTCTCTCTCTCTCTCTCTCTCTCACATTCTTTTTTCGGCAAAATGTTCAAATTTTATTCTCGAGAAATGCCGCATGTTCTCTTTAATCGTCTTCTCAAAGGTACTCGACTGTCCCACTTTCATTCAATAGAATCTACAAGGTGGCTGCATATGTGTGTTTATGTAATTAATGTAATGTGTGTTAATGTAATGTGTGTTAATGTAAAATTAATTATTCTTATAAAAGAAGGTACATGCAATCGAATTTTCATTAAGAGAAAATCAAAAATTAACAAAAATCACAGAAGCAAACATTTTTCTTTTTTTCCCTATGTAATATTCGTATACAAATATATGTATTGGCTTATGCTACTCTTTTAAAAATAAATTTTTTAGTTACATATTAAATAACGTTTTGCGAAAATATTTTTTAATCCTAAATTGTTTTAAATAAAAATAATTTAAATTATATAATATGTATAAGTAAATCTAGTCAAAATAGTTCAAAATTTACAATATTACTGCGTTGAAATAGCGTTAAATTATTCCAAAAATACAAGTGCTTTAAAATTAAAAATTAAAAAATTAAAAACTATATACTTAAATACATTTCTTTAAATTCGTTTTCATATTTAAGTATAACATTTGAATCAGCACTATTTTAATTATCTAATAATATCTGTACATCTGAATTTCTTTCATTGTTAACAAATCTAATTAATTTATTGATAATTTAAGACAAAAGTGCCTTCATTCATGGAAGGTCTCTTATTCGTTGTTAATTTTAATAGTATGTTGGGACACCCTGTAGATCTCCGGTCGAGTTTCAGTCGCCCTGGCCCACGGCAAAACCATCTTACCGGCGTTTTTTTCGCGACGTCGCCACCGTGATTTGTCACGTGGTGGGTGGCGAACGATTACATTGCATTTGCGATTTCACGCGAATGGTTCTCTCATACGATCGTCACCGAATCTTTTGATCGCTTGTAAATTTCGTCGATGTTTTCACTTTTCACTTTCGACAGTCATAATAGTAGAAAATAATCAGTCAGAAAAAACAGTCATAAAATAATTGTTTTAATTTTGATACATTATATTTGTAAATGCATTTCTACAATGAGAATATTAGCAAATAAAAGGATAGAATTCAGACAACTAAAAGCAATTACGCGACTCGAATGCTAATTCCAGATTTGTACAATTTAAAATATTTTGAAAATATTTGTGCGAAATATCAGATTTATCGGAATTTGCATTATATTTAATCGATTAGCCACAAAATTCTGATTTGGAGTATATATATTAATAATATATATTAATAATGTATATATTAATAATGTAAATATATATATTAATAATGTTACGTGTTCCAAAATCCATTTTTATTAATATATATATATATATCCTTACTTCAAATCATATTTGACGCGTTTAAGATATATAATTTTTTAATTTATTGAATTTTTAAAAGTTATTAAAATTGTTAGTATTTAATAACAAATGATTTTCAATATATATTTTATATAACTATCATTTAGAGAATTCGTAAAATTTATATAATAATATAATATAAAACGTGAATTGTCTCAATGAAACATAATTTATTAACGAAAATTCCATTATATTATCCCTTCCCTCCAAATTTGGCGACTGCGTACAAATTACTTTTCCTACAGATGGTTGTTTCCGTTTCGACAATGTGTTTCCCTGTGTTCCAGTTCTTGTTTTCTTTATTTTATTTAAGATAAATAAAATGTGATTCCTAATTATATGCTAAATGGTTGGCATCTAGTGAAGATCGCACTAAACAAAATCGCGCAAACGAGATAGGTGAATATATATAGAGATATTTGCAGGCAAAAAGGTCGCTTTCTCGCAAAATTTAATGTCAAATATTTCATATATATATATATTTTAACTGTTTACGTATTTTAACTGATGCATCAAGATAAACCAATTAAAAATTACTAACGATAAAAACTTACGAATACGATGTGCAACATGTGACTGACGCGTATTGATGCTGCAACGAAATTGATTTTTAAATTTTTAATAATCTACTAAAATTGGTTAACATGAAATATTCACACTAGGTAAAAATCATGTTTTGAACATGTTTAAACTGTTTAAAACGCGCTTCGATTTTTAACATGTTTTTGAACATGTTTTTTTATAAAACTGTTTAAAGCATTTATGAAGCATGAAAAACACTGTGTTTAAAAAATAGTGTTTTGTTCTTTAAAAAATAGTATTTTGTTCTTTAAAAAAACATCTTTTTGTCAACTCTGATCCACACTGCTATTGAGTAAAATTTGAAAAAAAAATTATATAAAACAAACGATTGTTGCCCATGTCATTAAATTAATTTTTACAATATTTGTTTACAATTTCCAGAAAAGAAATTATTATACAATTTAATTTACATGGTTCGCATCTATTTTGTATAAAGAAATAGCATCGAATTAATCGCTATAATTCAATCCCCAAGTCGTGTATTTATTACAGTATCTATTTGAACGCCTTATCATGTAATATGTGCCGAGATAATTTCGCGAATGATTATAAAGCGGGCAAAGAGCATAATCCACTAGCGGAGATTTACATCCTGCCGAAATATGTGTCGCGCCAATGGATCGCAAACAGCGTTCTGTTTGCTCGCAATATGCGCGAATGAGACGACGAGAATATGTTGAACATATATAGTATATGTATCGAATTCGACCGGAGCTATAATCCGCGTTAAATTAATTCGACACTTTCGAAACGACGATTGCGGAACAAATGAAGTCCACGTAAAACCGATTATCCGTCTGGAATTTCCCGCCGTCGCCGCAAAGTACGCGAGATGAGTTTCTGGCGAAATTACGCGCGCCGCAGGTGATTGTCTCCGTTCCGATCTGCCGGTTTCCCCGACAGTTTGCCAGGGGGACCGACGACGGTCTCAAGGGGTAAGTGGGGAGGGGGCGGGGGACTCGGTGTAACGTGGCACCGGATAATCCGCCAAGGGACCGCCGCCGAATCTCCGGGTGGGCCATGCTAAACAAAGCGATAGAGATAGAGAGAACGCGAACGGTAAGAGAGAAAATGGCTGCTCGCGCGCATTTCGCCTAACGAGACCATCAAGAGGAATATGAAAGGCGGTGCAAATCGCGCAAGATTTGATTTATATCGATTATTTGATGGTTCATCGGAAAATAAAATGAAATCTGAGACAACCTAGTAAAATTTTCGTTAATTTAAATAACGAGAAACTGATTTAGTTCATCATTAATCTGGTAAAGTATTATTATGACAAATACAATGATAAACGACCGCCCAAATAAACCGCCCGGATTCATTTATTTTTACATTTATAATACTTACCATATACGGTATATAAAATAGTTAAAATTATGTTTTCTTCTGTAAAAAAACGATATGATAAATCGCATTAGTGATTTTTATGTAAGTAAATAAGAAGTAAATATCTACAATTATTAGTTACAAAGTAAAATAAATAAACATGTCCTTTTGAAAATAAAATCATTGTAATTATCTTTTAATTTCAACATACCTAGTTACAAGTTAAGAAACTTACTTAGAATTTTTTCATCTCATTATTTGCTATTCTAGTGTTTTTAACATTTACAGAAAGTTCAAACAATTAATTACTTTGTTTAATAATTTTTTATTATTAACTTAAAAATTACATGTATAATTACATGGAATATAATTAGTAAACATATAACTATTACTTTTTTTATTATATATTCATAAAGCGATAATATTAGAATCACAAATACTAATAATTTAATTTATTTTAATATGATATTTAAAATTGAAACATCAATAATTCTACGTTTATCCAAATACTAAAGTCAATTTTCAACGTTCGATCGAGGAATACGATCCATAATACAATTCAATTGCTCATAGACGGACAATCTTGGTTGACTTTGCAGTTCTCTAACGGCTCTCGAGATTACGCGTGCCCCGATAGATAAACAGAGTCCGCATACCACAGCGTGGCAAGAAAACACGCTAACAGGAAGTCCCGGAAGTCATTGTAGGCGCACCGCGTCTTATCTATTTCAGGTGCATTGCACGCATCCGAGTGATGATACGACAAAGTGCAACGTTCACGCGCGGATAATGTTTATCAAGCAATCTCACGATAGCGTCGAACAGTAAGCTAGCCTCTATTTCCCTTTCTCTTCCTCGAAGATTATCTTTGAGATTCCTCAGGATCCGCTGGTCATCCCTATGCATTAAATTAATAATAAGCGCCGTAATCCGATTAAATGTTTTTCCTCTTTTCACCATCATCACCTTCTCGTTATTATTATCGTACCATCTTTTTCACAAATGAGACTCATTTTACAGAAATTGCTGGTAGTTCAGCAAAATGGAGGAAAAGAAGAATTGGTGGCAAAGAGGGGACAGGACTAATAGCACTGACCTGCAAAATCGAGAGTGTTCAAAGATGATTGAGCACAAGGAGTGGTTTTCTATGTAATTTTGTGCGCTGAATTCGAATTTAACAGCAGAATTTGCCTATCACGTCAGGTTATCAAAATATTTAAGGTTAGAATGCCCAAAAATGGTCATTTTGATAAAATGATTTTATTGTGAGGGTTCGAAATTTATTTAAATATTTTGACGAATGACATGAAATAGTACTAACTTTTAACTTTAAAAAGGATTTTTACTTTTCATTTTACGATTTTTTTCGCCGTGATACAAAGCATTGACTTTCTAAAGTTTGCGACGCGACACACAGCGGAATGGAATAAAAAATTCTTGGATATTTACAATAAAGAATTCGCGTTTCAAATTTTTCGTAGAATACAACCATATTTATTTTAACTCAAATTTTTTCAAGTTAACTCAAGTTTTTCGATTTTTTATCCGCTCTCTTTTTATTGGACCCTCTATTTTAAATTTTGAATTTTTGGTTTCAGATTCCACTTCAGTGAATATCCAAGAACATTTGTATACAATATTCCATTGAATCCACGTCAATACATTGACTAGTACATGTGCTTCATTCCATTGTGTGTTGCGTCGCAAACTTTGAAAAGTTATTTTGTTGTTTTGTCACAGTGGGAAAAAATCGTAAAACAAAAAGCAAAATTTCTGTTTAAAGCTAAAAATTAGTATTGTTCGATGCCGCATTCATCAAAACACTTAAATAAATTTCGATCCCGCACAATAAAATCATAAATTTGGTCAAAATGGCTATTTTTGGGCAATCTAACCTCAAATATTTCAATAACCTGAAGTGATAGGCAAATTCTGCCGTCAGATTCAGATTCAGTGCACAAAATTACCTAGGAAATCACTCTTTCATAATCGTCTAAAACATCGCAGGCCTGTGTAATCGTAGTCGCGCGAACATCACATTCATAATAATCTTTATTTCTTATTAAGCGAGAGAAAGAGAGAAGAAGGATAATCCTCGCGAGAGATTTTTCGCGCGTAGCGACGATACCTGCGCTACTGATTATAAATTATAAAGCAAAGTAAAAAGGAGAATAAAAGAACGGAAACCTTCTCGAACATGGCACCTGCCAACAAGTGGATAAACCAAACTGATCTGCATTCCACGATCCTGCACTCCCGGCCGCGTGCATACGTCTGTGCATGCCGAAGACAATCTCTTAACGCAAACACACTGCAAAGATTCCATCTTTCTTTACTCAATATTATCAATATTTTCTTTAACATCATAATAATTAAGGTCAATACATAATAAATAAGGTTATTTAGAAAAAAAAAACATAAAACTTTTTTCCCATAGAATTTTAAAACATACCTACACGAATATATAATTTTGCTGAATTATCTAAAAATTTAGGTGAACACACATCTGAAAATAATTTTGTTAGACATTGAAATAATTGGAACAATCAAGATGATTATTTCAATGTCTAACAAAATTATTTTCAGATATGTGCTCAGCTAAATTTTTGTTAAAACGTCAAAATTTTTTTGCAACATTGTTCATCGTATTTAAGCGTTCTATGTGTAATTATTTTAATAATCCAAACAAAAGTATTTTCAGGCATGTATCTAACTCAAATATTCTAGCAAAACTGTATTTTTTTCTGTATATGAAAATTTGTTCGAATCACTCAATAAAGATATCAGCAGCTTTTCATGAACAACATGAACAACTGTATCTAAAATAGGAATAGAAAACAGATTCTATATCTTTGCGATAAGCAATCCACTTTTCAAAATATATATAATTTTATTTTGCAAATGTGGGAAATTTCACTGCTGATAACTAACCATTAGAATTATTCTTTCGTAAAAGATGACTGTACTTGTATGAAATGAAGCTAAGAGAAGAAGCAGGAGAGACTATCCCTTCCATATCCGCCTTTTTCGCTGCAAGTGTCACATAGCGTGCGGATTAATCTCGATCGTTTGTCGCCGATGACACCTCGATTTTGTACCAACCAATCTTGGTGGTGCGAGGTGGGATCAGTGTTATGGAACGCGTGCCACGATGCTGAGCAGAGAGAAGCGTGTCCGTGTGCTGCGCGACTAGCTGGCCGCTATTCACGAAGAGGAGAAATAATCGGTCGCTCTAACAAGGCGATTCCCGAGATTGTCCGGCGAACAGATCTGCATTCCCGGACTGGCACTACTGGCAGACGGTGGAGGAGGAGGAGATGGAGAACGAGAAAGGTACGGTGTAGGATTAAGCGGTCGCAGTGCGGCCATAGCTCGATTATGACCTTCCTGCACGTGGCACGTGCGTGACTGCCGATGGCTCCGTGCTCGGCTCCCTCAGGAATGACGCCGCGGCGCTTAGCCGAGGATGATAATTGCTGACACCTGCGTATAAGGGAATGATAGATCATTACCCATACACATGTGTCGAGTATACGCGCCGTCATACGTCCGCTGCGCTGATGTGACTCCCTACTTACTTATCCAACTGTTCGGGAACCCGCTGATTTCGGCTTCGCTGAATATGTGCGACTAATACATCATATTCGAGTAATTTAGCTATAAAAGCACTTTTAAATATAATAAAAAAAGTTGTAATAAAAAAGTATTCTGATTATTATTATTAAGGATTTTAATATTAGCGAAATGTTACGATAAAATTAATATTATAAAATAATTCCTTTTTCATCTCACAAATTTTGCATTTATGAAAGTTTCATATTTAATTATTTTTTACAATCTTAAAATAAAAAGAAAAAAAAGAATTATTTTGTGATTTCATTAACTTTATCATGATATTTCGGTAATATTAAAATCCCTGTACGCGTTCGATCAAGTGATGCAATTAAAATTCTAACCGCGATTTCGCTTCCATAATTTTTCCTGGTATCGACAGCATTATCATTACGAATAATCTGACTCATCTTTCACTCGTAAACTTACGAGTAGTAAACTAATTTAATGCTTTCAATTTGACATTTTAATCGCATTACAATTATTAAAGATTAATTGTATTATGTGAGAATATATATACATATATATGATATTATTGTATTGTTTTTATTGTTTTTAAAAGAAACAAAATTTTAAAAAAAAGTTTAGTTTTTTTTTAAATATTTCATAAACGTTTTGCAAAAATATACAAATATCAAATTTTCATTCCTTTGTTTCTTAGCATTATATTTCTTCCCTAATATTTCACTCGATTGTCACTGAAAATTTTAGATGCAAAATCTCGAAATGCTTTTCAGGCTTTTAAAACATAAGACACTATTAAAATTTAATAAAAATTTTATGTTAATTCCAATTAACTCCAATTTATATCATAATACTCGAATAAATTATTAATTGCATAAACATATACTATATTAATATTAAATTGCATTCAGTAAAATTGTCATTATATTAATGTTTAATATATTTTGATAATTATTAAACGTTACGCGATGTCTTGTATTTCATCGGAGTCATTTGAACAAATTGATTATTGACAGGATACACTTTCAGACATTCTTCGGTAACGATTTTTTTGCGACAAGATGAAAATAATTTCTTTTGATCATATCACGTGTATGCATGCGCTGTTATGTTTATATCGCGTACACATACGCGATTGCAGCCGTCGACGCCCCCGAAAAGCTGCGGTGCGTTTAGTCTTAGGGTGATAATTGAACTTAGTGTTGCATTCTAACGTGTGCATGCATCGTGTGCTTGTCGGCGTTGTTTGAGTACAACGTCTGAAATGGCGTCGCTCGCGTGTTTGCTTCGTTATTTCTTTTCTCTTCTCTCAGTTCTGATTGAGGTGCACTTTCGATACAGTGATTTGTGTAAAGCCTATTCTACAATATGCTCTTTGTTTTCTATTTCTTGCTTTTTACCTCTTGCTTTTTCCCACCCTTTGCGATCATTTTAACAATTGTATTTCTTGCTACTGTTTTCCTGTTTCTTCCAAAGTTCGTTAATTTTTATCTCGGGCAACAGAAAACAAAAAAACCAGAAGCAAAAAGACGTAAAAAATAACAACAAAAAAACAAGAAATAGGAAACAAAAAAATAGATTGTAGAATAGGATTAAAAATTTCGTAATGCCAGCAAATAATCGAAACAAGTAATTACAATTTATTAAATAATAAAAAAAACGAACACTTTTATTTAATGGTCTTTTTTATTCCTTATATGAAGCCAAGAATCATCAAAATTAGTTCTTATGCTTCGTTGCTTATTACACTTACTAGTATCAAATTATTAACAGCTTTCTAAGATGCTTAATTGCATCAATAATATTAAATTGCTCGTCAATTTAATTTGTGATAATCCAGCTTCGATTTAGAACTGTATTTCCAGACCAACAAGCATTCGAATAGTCTGTTTGAACTGGAAATTGTACAAATTCATAAAAATATTAAGCACGAAGCCTTGATCGAGTATGACATTTTTTCTTGTTAAACTTAATCCGATAAAAAAAATTTATTTTTCTAATTATGAGGTTAATTATTAAATTGATGGTTTTGTACCATTAAAAACTATCAGTTTAATGATTAATCATAGAACATTTTTTTATATTTTCAACAGGTTAAGTAAGGTAACAGGTCTAACCTACAATTTTTTATTTTCCAAGATTTACGTGTATTTTCCTTCGATAGTACATATTTATTT
>NW_012130087.1:2809695-2814835 GCF_000143395.1 Atta cephalotes
AGAGAGAGAGAGAGAGAAGAAGAAGAGAAGAGAGAGAGAGAGGAGGAGGGGAGAGGGAAGGAGGGAGAGAGAGAGAGAAAGTTAGAACCGAACGATGGTGTTGGCCCCTGCATCGGGAACGCAGTGGCTGGTCGCACCTGTCGCGATCACGGTGGTCTGATGCGACTGAGAAAGAGACGCCCCCACGGCCGGGCCAGCGCAGCGGACGCGTTTCGAACTCGTTCGTTCGCATTCGTTCGTTCCTGAACGCGGTGTGTCCCAAAACTTTGTCAGACGTATATCGAGAGAGTTCTTCCGCCATGCATCACTCGCGGTTTTGCCATCGTCGTTCGGATAAGAGATGCGCGCGTAATCCCGGAGATTAATCTCGTAAAATCATCAAGCGTATCCTCCTGCCACCTCCTTCAGTCAAATTGAATTCGATCGAACCTCCGTGGCATCTCCATGCTGATATCACGGAACTTGTTCTTCAGCGCTGATGGCATTTTACGTGCGGTCTCGCAGCTCGGTGATAAAGAAATTCTGCTTATTAAATCGTATTGCGAGTTTTTGCGACAACATCGCATCCCTAATAAGAAGCACAAATGTTTCTCATGTAGAGGATCATAAATCAATGTGCGTTTGTTTCTCTCTCTGCGAAGCCAAGCAAATTTTGTAACACTTGCTTGATCTCTGTTGTCGAATTCCAGTTCTAACGGGTCGACTAATCTTGTATTGCGCGTACTGAATTTAAAAAAGTAATTTTATTTCTTGTTATTATCGAAAATGATAAATATGATAGAAAATTGTTTACATTTGCTGTTTGAAATTAAGAATCTTTTTGAAACTTTTTATATTTGGATTTATATTAGGATTTCTATTTGAAATATATGAGAATTTATTAATATTTTGATGCAATAAAATCAAAAATACAATAAAAAAATTATTATATATATTATATATAGTGTATAGATATTTATTAAAAAATTGTTAAAATAAGAAAAACTTATAAATTTTACTAATGTTACAAATATTACTATGTCCAATAGTATTCTGTTTCTTTATTAAATAGTTTTGTAAATTATTAATAATAATTAGAGATAAGAATACACAAATTACACAACATGTGTTCTTCAATTATACACGCTTTAAAACTCTCGCATAAAGAAGATGTTTTTTAAGATTTCGGGATTTTAACAATTCGTTGCAATAACAACTTATTTTTGCAAATACTACTTATGATATAAAATTATTACAATGTAAGAGCTTCGTCATTTTTAAATCTATCACAATAGTACTCACTTATGTACATATCATATATATTCGCTCTTCTTCTGTGTAACGATGATATGCGACCTTTACAATTCTTTTACAATTCTAACAATTCTTTCCGATGGATATGTTCCTTTTTAAATGATCTCTTTTTTTCGATTTTCTATCATCTCTTTGATTTTTCGCTAATTTCTTTCTCGCTCATCTCTTTACTCTCATTTCTTCCTAATGATTATCAGAATCGATTAGAATTTTTTCGGAATCGACACATATCAGTTATATTATTTTTTAAATATCGAGAACACAAAAAATAACTTTGTAAATAGAAACAATTTTATTTTATTTTTATCATGCAATTCTTTGAATACTTTTTAAATCAAATTTGCTACAATAAAATCTAAGCTAATTAGATTGTTAACTGATAAAATCGTAATAAATTAAAAGAGCTCTCTGGAAAACATAATTTAATATCTTTTTTATCCGTGTACCGAAAAAGTTAATCGAATTTCCTAAAACGCTTAAAGTTCATTGATGCCTCTGATATTTTAGAACAAATTGCTTTATCACTTTTATAATAGATCTTTTATGAATATCGAAGATCAATAAATTTTTAATTAAATCTAGAATAACTAAAATTAAACTTTAGATATAAAAACTCTTATTTTTCATTTAACCTTGAGTAGATTTTATTTTACTATAACAGGATTCTCTTGATTTATTTATTGAAATATCTCAGAATTGAAAACCTGTAGTGAATGAAATTCTTTTGGATACTCTTGCTAATAAAATAATGGTTTAAGAAAAATTCATTAAGGAATTTAGATATGTATTCTATATACATTTTATTTTACTATTTCGCATATAGTCTATTGCATCTTTAATATACTGTATATAATAAATGCATTTAAAATGTCTATAGTCAAATATCGCAACATGGAAAAAAAAATTAGCTGCCACAGCTAAAAATTAGATTTGGCAATTAATTCAGCAGTATTATGTGGACCTAACGTCATATCTATGAGGTCTAATTTCCATTAGCTGTGAGGCCTAAATATTATCATTGTAACAGACAAGCATTTTGCTATTATGTCGATGTATTGATCATTACAGTAAACGTTTCCTGTATATCCAGACAATTTGGCAAAGTTAATTTCAACAAACCATATTTACCTGTGATAGAGACAATTTTCTTTTACATGGACATACATACTTTGCTATCACGTCATCCTTATATTAACTACAGCAACAAATCTTCCGCATATATTAGCAAATTTCATAGCTATAGTAGCTAATGCAATTTCAGCTAATCAAAATTAGCTGTAGCTAATCCAGAAACATTTTTTTTCCGTGGAAGAACACTAAGTTAGTGATATATAATTATATGAATTTCACATTATTCTAGTTTTTTCTTTCTTCCTTTAAATAATTTTTATATAAATAATTTATATTGTTATTTTAACAAAACGTACAAACACAAAACTATTGGGATTTTTATTTTTCATGAGCACTACAAATGACAGCTCAATAAACCTACCTACCTAACCAACCTCGTGCCATTACGAGCTATCGTTAGCACCGCTCGTTGTCTCGAGAACTAACCGGATAGCAGCGAGCCAACCAATCGAGAGAGCCGACGTTTGTTATGGCAGATACCGTGAAGATGCGCCGCGGCGAGCATTACGGCGCGGATTTTCCGAAATTAAATTGGACCGACTAAATTGCACGCACGTAGAATGTCTTCCTCTCGAAACTGCGACGTGCCGGGGTTGGCACGGCGCGGCGGCGTGGCGGCCAACCAAATCTGGACCGTCGCGTTTATGTCTCAATTAAGCCGGATGCCCGCGGTATTAATCTGAGGAAGGGAACGACGGAGAGCGTAGTCAGGGGATCGATCGATCGCGCTGATTGAAACGGCTGCCTCCGATCTTAATGCCGGGTTACCATTGTTGGCGGCAAACACACGCGTCTGTGTAATGTAATATAGCTAATCTACCATGGGTTCGCGCAATATATGGTATCGTTCTACGGCGTTTGTGCCGATGCGACATTACGATAGCGGGATAATACTGGCGATCTGTGTGTGTTCTGCGTGCGCGTAGTGATATTCTTATCTCTATTGAACCTGACAGAGTCATAAATTTTGAAGAAGCCCCTATTGATTATCGATGAAAAGTTTCGAGCGCTCGTGATTTACGATGAAAGCAAACTAATTCAGTACTTCGGGGGTATTCATTATTATTATATTACACATATGCGTATATTTATGGTCGACGATGATATTTACATTGATATTATAACATAAAGTTTATCCCTCGATAATGTAATGGGACATCAAAAAACATTATTAATTTAATTAAATTAATGTAGTTCGTTCCTTTATTTCTTTCGTCAGAGAATGTATGTGTTTAAGTCAAATATATTATATTTGTCTTAAACACATACCTTTTTCAATAAAGGAGACAAAGACAAAATAAATTAATTCAATCAAGTTACAACAACTATTTCCTTAATATATGATGTATGTGAAAATGTATGTATTCAGGTAAAATATATTATATTTGTTTTAACCATAAATATTCTCCACGAAAGACAAAAAACCAAACTAATTTAGTCAAGTTAATAAGTTTCTTCTTAATGTATAAACAAAAAAGAGGAATACGAACATTGTATCGTTTCTCTTAAATATAAAAAGTTGTAAAACTTTGAAACCTTCTTGTATATTACTTGTTTAACAATGTTTTTTTATTATTGCAGTATTTAATTTATTTTTTCTACTATTTTCGACATTATAGTTCACAAATATGAACAGATTCTTCTTGTCACTACATAATGAACGCTGCGAAATGTGCTTGGCAGACACAGAGCATTCTCGTAAAGTCCACTGCGCTTTTCGGTTGCCGCTGTCAGCCGTTGCATCGTCTTTATCGGAAGGGGGGGGTGGAGGAAGGGGTGAAGGAGGGGCCTTTCTCAGGCCCTTCGATCGAATCGATCGAGTCGATCGATCGACGACAAAAGGTGTCCAATACATTGTACGCGATTGCATAGCGGTGCATATGGTGGATGCAGCGTGCAACGAAAATCAAGAGAAAGGGAGAAAGAGGAAAAGTCTGAGAAGACGACGAGATGCAGGAGCAGGAGAGGCTGGAGGAGGGAAGAGAAGAGGCTGTCGCGTTGCGGCGAGTTGCAACGAGTTGCACAAAAGGAAGCGATCGCACGTCATACTTAACGAGGGCCTGCTGCGCCTCCTCTGTCCCCACCCACCTCTCTTCGAGTCCTCTTTTCTCATCTCTCTCTCTCTCTCTCTCTCACCACAAGCGCCTTCTTTTTCTTTCCTTCCTTCCCTGTGTCCGCATTCGGCGTGCCTCCGCTTTATTCTTTCCCCCGCCTGGGTGCTCGTAGGCTCGAATCTCTGTTTATCTTTATCTCTTTTGGTTTGGTTTGTCGGCTCGCGGCTCGGCACCGTGATTACAGAGTACCCGCCACTCACCTCGGGAACTCTGGTGGTCCTCTCTCCGCCGCTCGCTCATCTCCTACTACCTTCTTCCCCCTGAAACGCGCCAGGGACCCACGCAGGATGACGACGGACGGTGTGCGGTCAGGAGCAAGTGGGACCAACCTACCATCGCCTCCCGCAGCTCCTCGTCCTTCATCCTCTTTCTCCTCCTTCTCCTCCTCCTCCTTTTCCTTCACCTTCTCCTTTTTCCCGCACCGTTCTTCAGCTCCGTTCTTCCTCGTTACTTTATCCCCTCTCGCCCTCTTCCGCTCTCCTTCTCTTTCATCTCTTCTCTTCGCCATCTCATTCCTGCTCTGTCTCATCATCGAGCCTGCTCTCTTTCTCTTTTCTTTTCTTTTTCTATCTTTCCAGTTTTGTCTCATTTTATTCATTCTG
>NW_012130087.1:2818567-2820641 GCF_000143395.1 Atta cephalotes
CACACACACACACACACACACACACACACACACACACACACACACACACACACACACACACATTGGTTTTTTTTATTTATTTAAAGGATTTTTATTTTAATACAAATACATAAAAATCATAGGTGATCGAAGACGACATTGTTAATTTTACAATCTATTTTGTAAAATTATTATTTATTAATACACAGGAAATTTTCGATAAATTTAACACATTTCACAAACGATCTATTCACATATTAATGTTTATTTAACAAGATAAATATGTTAGAAAATAACACAAATATTATGTAACACAAAATTAACATATAAACAGAACGTTGATACAGTTTATAAGCAATTATACTTCTTTATTAAAATTAATATTTATATTATGTTAAACATATTTCAATAAATTTAACATTTAATATGTTGAATTAACACATTTTATTCATTTATCTTAGAATCTACGTTTTGGAAAACATTATTTTTATATTATTTGTTCACTTGATAAATTCATAAATTGTATTATTTTAGCACTAAGAAATGTTGAAGAAATATTAATTTAACACAATATATTATTAAATTGACACTTGAATATTAAAAATAAAAAATTAAACACAAAATATTAACAAAGATTTGAGTAGACTGTTTCTAACACAAAATGTTTTTTACTGAATGAATTTAAAAAATAATTTCACAAAAATTACAAATGTACATAATATTACGTTTTTATGATTCACTTTTATGGAAGACTAAATGGCTACACTTATCTTGCTTTTTTTCATAAAATGTAGTATTGTTTCGTTACTCATCAATTGCTGAGCTACTTCAATTATCCCGTATGCTTTGCACGAGACCGAAGCAAATCGTGTGTTCACCCATCGACCCCTTACCAGCGGCGTCGTATGTTACATTAACGCCGTAGAATAATTTAGCAGTGAGCTACAGGTCCTGGAGCGGCCATAAAGCCGTCGTGTAGTTGTTAGCGTCCTCTGTGAAACTCCTTACGTGCTGTAAAATAATAATGCAAGATCGGACTTCGTCGAAACGGGATATAGAGCATTCACTAATGACGAGACAAGCGCTTATCAAGTAATTTACATATTGCTAACTAGATGTCGAGCAATTGACATGTTTCTATGGCTGAGATTAAAAAGAAATGTCGCTAGTGATTAAAGTAAAATCAATAACGGAAAATCACATAAATTTCAAATAAAAAGATAGAAACATATCAAATATATTAAAGTTAAATTTTTGATTTTGCATATTATATTAAATATGTTAATATATTAAATATATTAAAATATAAAATTATGATTATGCATAGAAATTAAATTATAATAAAATTTAAATTTATTATGAGGTGATTTATTATTTCATTCTCTCTAATGTTAACAGATTATTCAATACTTCAGAGAACATGAACTTGTACAAATTGTAAAATTGTCCGTGAAAAAAAGAATGGAATGTAAAGAATTTATTAATAATGAGATAAAACTTAACGAGTGATATACAATGGAAAGATACTGAAATCAATCAACTGTTATATGTATTAATGTATTCAATTATTAAAAAAAAAAAACAAAAATTGCGTTGAGAAGAAAAAAATCTGTAATTTTTAATGTGAGTATAAGTTAACATAATCAAGAAATGGAAAAATAAAAATGTATGTAAAAATAAATATCAATCATTGAAGAGAATGTGACTCTAGTTAAAGTATTTCTTTGATTTTTCGAGCACCAAAAAGCACCGATATATCTCGATACTCGCCTTGAAATGACAATTCCCTGTAACAAATTTGACATAACAAATTTGTAAAACGTGCGAATTATTGTGCGCAGTTCTTTGTCGTCGCCGTCGAAAACGGAAAAAAAACGGAGTATTAGGGAAGCCAGGTATGTGCATAAATTCTGCATGACGCGGAATACTTTTATCTCTCTGAAGCGTTCGCATGTCCACAAACGTGAGGGGGTGTCGAAACGAATCGAATCGAATGAACATGAAGAGCGAGAGAGAAAAGTTGGCCTACCGACGAAAGAGCGGCACGTGTAAATTCCTGTGTTATTCTCTCTCTCTTCTCTCTCTCTCTCTCTCT
>NW_012130087.1:2820891-2829904 GCF_000143395.1 Atta cephalotes
TTCTCTCTCTCTTCTCTCTCTCTCTCTCTCTCTCTCCCCCCCCCCTTCCTCTTTCCTCCTTCAATTTCCTCCTTCCTCTTCTTTAGTCCTGCATGGTCCCCGATTTAAATATCAAAGGCGGCTTAAATCTGACCTATACCACGCTGAATCATGTTACCTCTATAGGTTTATAGGGGATTTACTGGCGCGCTATTCCGAGAGAGGGATCCTCGTACAGCACCGTGTTGACCGAGGCGCTAACATCGTCCAGGACAAAGGTTCACACCAGGATTTCATAAGGGGAGAGGGAGAGAACAAGAGGAGGAAGAGAAGGAAAAAGAAAGGAGGAAAAGGAAGAAGAGGAGGAGAAGGAGAAGGAGGAGATGAAGGAGGTGGAAGAAGAGAAGAAAGAGAAGGAAGAGATTCGTCCTTGGATCATCCTGTGAGAAATTCCTGATCCCGCGTGTGTCTGCAAACCGAATTTACATATGGCACAAGGATGCATTCAGCAATTAATCCTATGTACTAGCCACATTGGTCCTATACTAGGTGTTTCGAATATATCATTGTAGTGTATTCAACATCTCTACATCTTGACATCGTAATTTGTTATTTTGATACTGTGGTATTCCATCATGTGTTTCCTTAATGTAAAATTAATATAAAATATATAAAATAAATTTAATTTCGTCAATAAGAAAGTATATTTCAATTGTTTGCAAATTATATTTTATCGCTTTATAAATATATTACTTGTGTACAAACAATCGTGAAGGCTCATATAAACAGTTTACTTATATTTGATTTATTCTTGAAGACAAAACTATTTTTATTTTGAAATATATAACAGATATCATAATCATATATTGCACAGGTATCTACAAATGTTTACAGTTTACTTTTTTCATGTAAAAATTATTTGCGAACATAATTTAAAATTTAATGAGAAATTTAATCTAATCCATCTTTCGCAAAATTTGATTCGCGAAAATTAAAAAATCTTCGCACGTGGTAATTATTCAATATGCGGTATTTTTTCAAATTGATCTCCAAAATTTTTCGATGAGTTATAGTTCTATACAAGGTTGGGTAAGTTAATGTTTTTTTTAACTGAATAAAGTTAAAGTTAATGGATTTACAAAATTAATAAAGTTAAAAGCTGAAGGAATAAAAAATTAACTTAACATAAGTTAAGTTAATATTGAATTAACTTAAGTTAAAAAAAAATTAATTTAAAAAAAATTATTTTTTAGATCAAAATGTTCTAATTTTTCTTAAAATGAGATTAAATAATTACAATATATTGGGTTGTCCGGAAAGTTCGTGCCGATGTTGAAGGAAAATTGAAAGGCAGAAAATTTAAATTTTAGTATATATTTATTAAATTATATAGGTTAGTCGGCACGAACTTTCCGAATAATCCAAGATTATTAAGTAAATTAAATTTTTAATTTTTTTATTCATATGTGATATAAGTGTGATATATATAACATATAACGATATATCTGTATAAGTTATATAACTTTAAAAAAGTAGCCAAAGACAACAAGATCAGTGATTACTTTTCAATAAATCTTAAGCTATAAGAAATTAACCAATTACAATCGAATGCGAGATTATTTGACAAGAATATTTGACTGTAATTGATCAATTTCTTATAACTTAAGACTTAAAACCTATTATAGATCCGGACTAAGGCTTATGGCATAAAGCATAACCGCATAAATCAATCAGAGGGTTGTATTATTCTTAAGAAATTATTTAAGATCGCCTTAAAATATAAATAGATTACGAATATATGCTCTTAATTTTATTATATCTTATTATTTTTCTAAGATATTTAAAAGAGATAAAAAAATTATTTAACTTAAAAAAAAGTTAAAAAGTTAACATTTAAAAATAACTTAGTTAAGTTAAAATTTAATACATTTAAAATTAACTAGTTAAGTTAAAAGTTTAATAAAAACTAACAAGTTAAGTTAAAAGTTATTAACTTTTTAACTTTTTTTTAACTTTTAACGTTTTAATTAGTTACTACCCAATCCTGATTCTATTTAATATATCTTATATAATAAAGTTACTCATTTTCAGGCGTGCATGTAATCGTTCATCCGTTTTCGCCTGCGAATGCCCTCGAATCGCCTACAAACACAAATCTGTTGACAGATACTGTTGACGGATCTTAGACGGCGCCCCAGACGTGTCCTGTGTTGAGACAAGAATTTATACTGGAATCACATTGACAATCAATTAAGCCACTAATTAAATTCTTGAATTAACTTACACCTCTAGAATATTGCAGATTGTACTGTGTTACTAATTCATTTCCTACTGCATAGTTTCGAGCATGATCATTCTATCTTTTCGAGTCAGATAAATACAAGTCAGTGCAATCGCCCGCAATGGACAGAAACTCAATTGATAATAACTAAAATATAAAATTAATAAATTAATAATATAAAATAAATAAGATAAATAAAATTAATAATATCGATATTATGATCTCAATTTTTCAAACTGGTTCGTAAAGTTTGTAATTTTTATTTGTTGGAATGTATCAACTCTTTATTAAAGCGCGAATCTTCTTCTCAATCCATTTCTGCGCTTACATGAATTCCTATGCTAATGATTAAATTATCCCGTCGTTCAAATCTAGTTAACTAATCCCGAAGATTCCTCTCTAAGCCTGGCATCACTCCACACATCGTTCAGATGAAGAATTTCGGCTCGTTTAGCGCCAATCCATAGCGCGTTGGACGTATTTTCTGCCGATGCTGTACCTTATTTGCCGATAATCACGGATCTGGATAGGTCCCCCTTCCCGGGGAGACAGGGTGATGGCTATTTTAGTGGGTGGAAAATTATACGGCGGCTTCTACAGGCTCTAAAATGGGCAGCTCTTCGGTTACGAACTATAATAATCATTTCGTCGGATGGGTTAGGGAGCAGAATAAAGGGGGGCACGAGAAGGACGTGGAGAAGCCGAAGGAGGCGGTCGGGACGAATACACAAGCGCATATGCCAGCCGTCTTCAAACCGTTCCGATGTGGTAGTCAACGTATTTACCGGCTCGTTAACGTCCCGTAGAGAGACGACGACATTCGTTCCATACTCCTTCCGCTCTTCTCCTGTTGTTCTACCTTTCCAGAGACCTACGACTTCTCATATTTCCGCTCTGCTGTATTCGCAATTTGCGCCTCTAATTCTCGATATGGTTGAGAATAAGGTCAAGTGTCTTTACGCTGTAGCACGCGTCAAATAGATCCTCATTTGCTTGTAGTTATGCGATTTTATTTTTCAATTATCGGGCATTAATTGCACGATGGTATTCCACTTTAATATTTTTCCAAAAATGGAGCACAATATAATTTGTATTTATAACATTGACATGTGGCATTTTGTCGTTTATTACACCTTTTACGATGTTATAAAAATATTAAAAAATTTCTCTTCATTAAAGGACTCCGCACTAATTGTACGGAAAATTGGATTTCAGTGAAATGAGTTAGTTTCACATATAATTTAGTTTAATGTGATGAACAAAATATTTCACAGACTCAATAATGAAGTTTTTGATATCAAAGATATCAACTTATGCTCACAAAATTCTTTGATACATATCTCAAAAATTATAAATTACATTATATATAAAAACTAATTTATTTTACTGGGACTCAATTTTGAGACTCAAATTGGGATAGAGTCCTTTACTCTTTCTAAGGCTTGCAAAATATATTGTGCAATATCTTAATTGATAAATAAAAAATGATGGAGCCAATTTTCTGGAACTATGTAATTTATAGACAATAATAGCGAGCTCGTAACTTAAAATTTGCTTTTTTCTTCTCTCGTAGGGACGATTCATCGTTTAATCCCCGTCGATCCACCATCGTCGAGCCACAATGTCGTGGCAGTAACTCGACCGGCGGAGGCAACAGCGGAGCTTGAATAAGAGCGACGCGGAAATCGGGAAAAAGAGGAGGCAGCGCGCGTCAATAAAGAAGTCGAAAATTTACGACCGCGCTTGTCGCCGTCCGAGATTGCCCCGTCGTAATGTCACCGCCATTCTCGACGCCCATCCTCGACGAATTCGTCCTACGGGACGTACCGGCACCGTCGCGAATATCTACGACCTTTTTATCGCCGCGCTATCGCACCATCGTGAAATCGAAACAAACTCCTTTCCGCGTGACTTCTCCCTCATCATCAGCTGTTTCCAACTCATGTAGAAACAAGGACAATGAATACTTTCAGCTTTACCTTCTCTTGATTATCGCGTCGATCCTTTGTCGTCGTTTACTTTGACGTTTATCCCTTTGTCCATTCCTTATTATCAAGCTTATTACCTTCGTCATCTTTATTATTCTGCATCAAGTTGTCCCTTCTTTATTTCTTTATCTTAAATAAAATAAAATTTCACGATTTATATGTATATTTATCAATCATCAAGCAAGAAACTCTTATTTTTTATATGCTCATATTTTGCGCATGTTATCTTATATCTTTATGAATTTGAATTAAAGATCATATCTTGAGCAAAATATAATTTCGCAAGATGACAGATTAGCAATAGTATTTTGCATCGCGCATCTTCTCTTTTTTTTTTCAAAGGCAGTTTCTCTACTACCCATATCTTCGCCCATTCGCCACTGATCGCGCGGAGGACGAAAGAAGATACTAGTCAGAGCTGACGAGGACGAACGGGAAGACCGAAAAGGGAGAAAGAGAGAGGATTTCGGCTAGTGGTGGACCAGGAGAAGCGAACAAGAGAAGCGACAGGGGGCAAGGGGCAGGTAAGAGATGGGAAAGGGACGAGGAACGAACCAAAAGTGGGCAGTGTGTAATTTTGCGCCGGCTTAGGAAAACACGGCGGCCACCCGCGCGTTTCGCGAGCGACGAGGATTTAAAAATAGAAGGCTGGAGGATGGCGGAGGGACGCATGCCGATCGCGCCGTCGGCCACCTTGTTCTCCATTCGGCCGTCCCTTTGTCTCCGAATGGTGAGAAGGGAAGTAAGGCCGAGGTGAGAGGAGACTGGGCTTTGCCACTTTGCATCTCGGCGTGAATCAGGACTCTCGATCATACGGAAGTGCGAATTAAAGTTGCTTGAAAGAAAGGATGAGAATCGACGAAAGTGAGCAGATGATTTCTTTATGAATTAATCTTGCCTATCTCGTTATGAGATAACGTTTTATATTTTCTTGTGTTGATAGAAAATGAAGAAAGAATTTGCAATTAGTTTTCACTCTTTCCATCTACAATCTGAGTTTTTTGTTCAGCCCAAGTCTTTTTTATTATTTTTTAAAAAATTCAATGTTACTTGTCAACATTTTGATTATATTAACAAATAGTTTTTAACTTAAATATTAAAACCTTTATTTAATAAAAATTGAAATTTGAAAAAAAATGAGGATGAAATTTGAGAGTGAAAATTTGCTTGTTCTTATAAAAAAATCAGATTGCTGAGGAGGATTAAAATAATGAGTTTTATGTATCAAAATAATAAAAAAATGATCGTAAAAGATTTCATTACAGACGTTAGATAACAGTTATAATATTATAATAACAGTTATAATATTTTAAAATGTAAGAAATCGTACAACTCTTTTATCTTTAACGCAAATACATAATAATAATTTTAGAATATATTCATATTCAATAATTAAAGAAGATATTCATCAATAGGGGTAATTCCAGTATATACGCCGCACATATTAAAAACTTAATTTATTAAGTATTATTTATTATAGTAAATGAATTGTGTGAGTAAAAACTTTGTACTGTTTACTACTGTGAAAAAAATATTAGAAATCCGAAATATTTATTTTTCATATTAAAAAATAAATTTTTTGAAATCCTTGCATTTTTGTCGTATATCTCATAAGGGTACATGGCTATTCAGAGAGAAGGGAAGCATGTATACAGCTCATTTACAAATAATAAATAAGACATATAATGACATAATAACTTATAAAATGATTATAAAGTTTTATTAAGGAATAAGAATGGTAAATATGTATATGAAGTAATAAATAATAATTACAATCTTCCTACATATATTACAAGTGTTATGATATGAGGTACATATTTCATAATGCAATAATGCGTTTATTGCATTTAGTGCATTGAATTTGCGCGCTTTGTATGCTTTGGGCATAAATCCCGCTCGCTAAAAATGCCGTATCCCAAATAGGGATATATAAGACAACAAACTAAACGAAGAATACAAAAGCAAAGCACTTGTATTTTGCTTATTATTCCACTACACGTATGTATTACGAAATATAAATAATCACTAAATCTTTTACACATCCTACAGTAATCATTTTATGTAGATTATAATTTATAATGGCGTTACTTATTACACTGACAAATCAAACTCACAATAATTTTCATTAATATTAAGAGTAAAAAGCTGAAATCATAACACAATAAGGCATGTAACAGAGTAGTTGCGGGAAAATTATCCCCACTCCTTCTATTTTTTCTGACTTCTCCGGCTAAATCCCAGCGCGGCATATTTGCCGGAGTTACCCTATATTCTTCTTGAGAATCTATATAAGCTTTACGCATTGTATTGTAGTACACAATAAAAACCAGTAATATTATCACTGCATAACCATCGAAAATTCATTATTACAGATTATGTCGAGAATTAATAAAATTAACAATAATTGAACAAATTAACTTTAAATGACTGCATATGTATAAATTTAATGGATTTAAATCTGTGACTGCGTAGGAACTATCATATTGAGTCTCATCACTCTACTTAGTGATTATTGTAATCCAATTTTAAAAGGTTATATCTCTATAATGAATCCTTTTAAAACCTTTGTTCATACCGATCTGTCTTTATTGTCTTTGCTGCAGAACTAATCCTCAAATTTTATATCTCTCTCTCGATTATATTCTGTACATTCGAGAACAAGAGTAAACTTTCAATTATCAATAAATATTTTAATATAAAACAAATATCTACTAGCTGCATTGTAGTAATAATATGCATTGCTGTGTGACTTTGTCATTTTAAATCTTAATAATTGAAATGATAAAAAAATAAAAAAATTTTTGTTAATAAGTACTTCCAATGATTTTTAATCCTCACGTTACTTTTTAATTATGAATGTGATGCTTTCATTTAGAGATACTATGCACGTTAATATTATCTCTAATCAATATTTGCGAATTCAATGAACTTGAATTTTCTTCAACTACTAGTTATGAAGAATTGTTTATGTTTATAAAAATTAATAAATATTTTTCACCACCTTACATAATTTTAAGTTAATATATAATATTATTTTAAGTTAATATACATAATCTTATTCCCTGGAGTTGAAAATAATCTTCAAAATAAAGAAAGTCGCTCAATTATGTTAATTTAAGGCGGTTTTTTTAGTAAAGTCGAAAATTTGGAATGCCTCACTAGGACCCACCTAAAATTAAAAATATTTGTATAAAATATTAATGGATAAAATATTAAAATTACGTGTATATCTTAATGAAATAGTATAAAACATACGATAATAAAACAAAATCTTTATCGAATGAAAACAAGATTATGTATATTTTTAGTTTATGCACACAAATATCTTTCCAAAATGATCGTTGATCTATTACTTTTTATGACCATTAAAATCATAATTTTTTGAAGTATTATAATCTGTTTTTGAGAAAAGTTTGGTAAGATTTGCGTGCAGTTAGTTACAAAGAAGCGTCTGCAAACTTTATCTGTCACTAAGTGAAAAGTTACATTTTCAACTATTTTTTTCTTTTTTATTTCATCATTAATCTACCGCAGAACTTTGCACATGTCAATTTCGGTATTTCAATATATAAAAAATTAGATATTTCTATACTCGATTTACTAACCATCTTAAAGCAGAATTAACGTACGCTGGATCAGTGAATACTAGTTAAAGACATTTCGGAGTGAACACCAATTAGGATTAAGAACTGTATTGTACTAGTAGCTTAATTCTCTATTTTTTAATTCGATGTATTTCTAAAGTCTTTTATAATTATAATATTATATAACTTGGAGTATATTTTGCATAAAATCATGTCAAGCATAATTCAATATTATGAATTTTTCTAATAAATAATCGTTAGTTTAAGATAATAAATACTAAATTTTTCTGTTAATTACATGATAATGAATAATATGCACATGTATGTAATAAACAGCAGTTCTCTGAAGCAACTTGGACTCCTAGTTCTCTAGCTTCTGTGGCATAATCGTTTCCCTCCGTTTTCAACGATGAGAAAAGACCCTCTAAGATCTCCTGCCAGGATCCTACCGCGTCTTGTTCTTATCCTTCTTATCAGCCGCGTCGGTCGGCGTATGAAAAACTTCTTATCGTGCGCTGAAATCTTCCTGAAGAAACCGCGGCACGCCCTTACCACCCTGCTACCATCTCTATTCTCTCTCTCTCCTCGCGGAATAAATCTAATCTTATCTTTCTTCCTCCTACTGTTCCCCTTTTATCTCACAGAAATCTTTTATGTCTCGTAACTTGTTACTTTGCATTGTTGAATCTACTTTATCTTGGTTTGATCAAAATTAATTGGGTTGGAATATGATTATCACAAATAAGATTTGTCGAGAGTATTTTATTTTGTTTATTACAAAACATATAATAGTAATTTATATATCAAATTTCTATGCGATTTTCTTTCCATTCTAAGAATTATTCTCTATAAATTCTATATTTTCGATTGCGTATATGAACGAATATATGGAAAATTGAATAAAAAAATGGAAAGAATTTATTCGAAGCTAGATAATTCAGTTGTTACTTACGAACATAATTAATCAACTAATCCCGAAATCATCTAAAGTCAACAATAAATAGGTATATCACGTTAATTGCTCTATTCAACCCGTTCGTATAATCAAGTTAAATCCCAACATTGCAAACATGCTCGCCCGAGATCTCAGTTTCGCGGACAGATTTAGTTCGCACCGCGACCTCACTCTCTCTTTATATATATATATATATATATATATATATATATATATCTTCTCTCTC
>NW_012130087.1:2829924-2831619 GCF_000143395.1 Atta cephalotes
ACTCTCTCTTATATATATATATATATATATATATATATATATATATCTTTCTCTCTCCTGATTATCCTTTTTCGTATTCTCCCTTGGCCACGGTGGACCAGGTAACCAGATACGGTGAGGGCGGCACGCCGTTGGTGCCCAAAAGAGACCCCCAGGGAGCCGATAGCGTGGGTCCGCATACTGCATGCTGCTGCCTAAAAAGGGCCTTTGCATTCGCTCGCCTGGGATAGAAACCTTGCCGTCATCATCGTGTTCTGATCATCTTATCGTCGTCTACCGACTACTCGATCGATATTCCCTTCCTCATCGATTCTTTCCTTAAGAACAAAACGGAAACTATTGATTGACTGCGGCCAAAATCTCTGTAAGCATGTAACTTGGAATTGCTGCGAGCTGGCAGGGTTGCTTACAACTTCCTCTTACTAACCATCACTACCATCTTGGATACTGTCGATCTTCGTCCTCAGATGCTTCCCTTCACGAATTTCCATGTCGATTAGACGCTGTTATACTATAACGAGAAGCTCCCGAAATTGATTTCCAGTTCTGCAGTTCTCTCAAAAACATATTAAAAAGCATTTTGATATTCCATCAAATATAAAATAGTTCTATGACTTTTACGTCTTGTCTGTGCACAATATATGCAATTTATTATAATGACGTCTGTAATTTATTGTAACTATTTTTATTAATAATTATTAAAATAAAGAAAAATAGACAAGTGATATGTATTTATAATAGAAAAAGAAAAGGATTACTCAAATGTTAATTAACTTTGCATGTGTTTGTACAATTCAATTGATATCAATTTACTGATTACATCATTCATTTTGCAATCCTTTTATGTGTATAAAATCTTGGTTTTATGCCTTTGGACAATTTGCCATGCACTGCCTAGCTATCATGCAATTTCACGATCGCCTTGTTACGCGATCTGCATCGGAAGACGAGGAAACGTATTATGCGCGCTTTCGCTGGCATATTACGAGGTGCGGCGGGTAGTATCGATCGATTTCGGGCGTATTCTCAGGGGCCATCGCGCGCTCTTCCGTGTAACGCGCGAAATCAAACTTCCTCCATTATAACTAGACCATCTAAGTGTGATGGAGAATTGTTCTACTGTAGCACCACGATACAAAATCGATAACGCTGGCGTGGGATAGTCTCGTAAGAATAGTGACGACGTCTGACTACAGACGAGCAAGTTCTACTTCCGACGCGATAATGTGGTCTCAATTGAGAATGCGAATACGAAGATGAGAACGCATAACATTCGCAATCTATGCGTGTTACAAGCAGTATTTATTTATATAAACTTGACGAGTGAAGTTCCAACTGGACTGATGTAATAAACTCATTAGTTTCGCGAAGCAGTGAAAAACTAGTGTAATGCGATTTAATTAATATTTATGTGAAGCTTAGTTCTCTAAAAGGATATGATGGTTTGTAAGAAAAGTAAATTAATGATTTGAAAGTCCTCGCATTTTTAAAGAATGCATAAAAGTTATATGTAATAATGAAATCCGAAAAAATGTTTTTTTTTAAATTGAAACTGAAAAGTGAGAAATACGATAGTAAGTAAAACTGTGTGATGAAAATAAATAGAAGAGACACGTCAAATAAAAGTTAATATGGATGTAGTATTTTATTTTTTCTGACAAATATATATATATATATATATATATATATATATAA
>NW_012130087.1:2831639-2846794 GCF_000143395.1 Atta cephalotes
AATATATATATATATATATATATATATATATATAAGGAATTAATATTAAATGAACAAATATTTGGTATCAATATTATTAAAGTAAAATGCAATAATTACAAACAATATATTAATTATATTATAGATTTATAGATTTATTAAATTTCGAACGCAGTTATATTTCTCATTATTCGTTACTCCAAATAATGTTTCAAGTGAAACTTACTCTGTTTGTTGAGGGGGAACAACTTTTAATGATTACATATCCCTCCCCTCCTCCTCTCTCTCTCTCTGTGCGCGTGCGCGTATAGGTGTGTGTGTGTGTGTGTGTGTGTGTGTGAGTGTGTGTGTGTGTGTATGTGTGTGTGTGTGTGTGTGTGTGTGTGTGTGTGTGTGTGTGTGTGTGTGTATTTTAAATGAATTTATCTTAGAATTTATCTATGATTGCGCGTCGATTACTTTCAAACTTTCAACACAATCATTCTGAAATATTAATAATCCTACCAAATTTAATTAGAAACACTTTAAAATCTACAAACAACTTATTGCGAAAAATATTACTTCGGCCGAGATTTAAATCCGAATCCCCCGTATTCCGTATGAACATTCTCATTGTCAATAAACAAGTGAAATATTAAATATCTCCTAAGCTATTAATTTTGTGATATTTTAATATTTTTATATGCAGAACAATTAGAGAAATTATATAATGTAAAAAATCTATATATATAATTCCATTGAAAAAAATAAAGATCATTATGATATCTTGAAAGCACATTCATCTAGAGAGAATCTGTGATCATCAAAAGATGTCCCCTTCATACTAAAGTTTCACTTCAAACATGTTTTGGAATAACGAATAGTTTTGAGAGATAATTATGTTCGAAGCTTCAAATGGGACAGCATGGATATTATATTTTTAAAATAAATTATTATTTAAAAATTTAAATTTCAATCTCAAAAAATGTTTTCTCGTGCATACATATTATATCTTTTAATTATTTTAATACTATTTTTAAAATAGAAAATCATTGCTAAAATTTTTATTTTCTTTTTGTACTATGCTACTTCGACATATATTACAAATAATTCATATAATAGCATTTTTCCCAATATGATCATGGCGTGATTCTTTTTCAAGAGATTCCAATTCCAGTTAGAAAGTATGGTATATAATTCATTCAATACTGAAAATGTTATTGCACGTATGGTAACGTACAGGGTCAATAATCCAGTCTTGTCTGCAGCAAAATTATGAATAAATTAAACGCATCGTTTTTACGTTTTAGTTCAATGAACTCGGTATGGTAGACTGCACGATCAACCAGGTGAATCTAGGAACAACGTTCCGGTTGGCGGTAAAAAAAGACAACGCTTGGCAGAATATGATATGCGATCAGTGTTTCAGATCTGGAAACATTGCCCACAACAAGAGGAACACCATCGTCGAAATGTAACGTGTAATCGGTACTTTAAATCGCAACGCATCGCTCGACAGAAATGAACTCGAAGGCTTTTGTGGTTGTTTTCAAAATCTAACAATGTGCGATTAAATCGAAATCAAAGTACATTGTTGAAAATTTTTAAAAAAGCAAATAGATAATCGAAGAAAATGAATATAATTGAATAATACAGAAGAATAGCAGTATGGGAAATTGAATATTATTACAGTGAAGCAAATGTAAATTGATCAGAACTTCTGGTCAATAATATTCTAGTAACTCTGCAATAATATCTTTATTGTATTCCTATTGTTTCAATATAATTATAGTTATTTCAGCATTTCATCATTATATTCTCAGTATTATTGAATTCCACCGTTCTTTCAACGTTTCAATGTAAATGTATTTGTATACATGTGCAGATGTGAGATTGAATGTATCCCAGACATAGGACGTAATGCTGAACCAATAATCCATAAGATGAAAACATTATCAGCAAGAAAGACGTGAACCTGGGTAAGAATTTATAATTTATGATTTTCTCGATGATTTCTTCCGGCCATAAACGAGCATAAGACGTTATGAATATTTCATTGTGTACGTTGTGCCAGCAGGTTCGCTGCTGGATTCTCATTTGTATCGCGCTTAATTCCATTACAACCCCTTTCCTACTGCTGCTCTACTTTCCCGATCCTTTCTTACCCCTTAGTTAGTCTCTTTTCCTGGCGAGGCTCGGTCCCGATGTTGTTTAGCATCGTTCTGTCCTTTATTTCTCCTGGCACATTTACATATATTTGCATAAGTACGATTGAATATGCCTCTTTAACCCATTCTCTTTCCTTACTTATGCATTAAACAAACATTTTTCTAAACATTCAATAGCATTGACAAGCATAGAAACGTATTATTTAACTAGAAAAGTCTTCGTATTTCGCATGGCGCCTATCCCTTTGACGTTCCCGTAATTTCAGCTCGTGATTATCCCAAACCTCCCAAATTCTGCAGTTTTCAATTTTACTTTTGTCTCGGTACTTTATTTAACTTAGCACATTTTAATCATAACTGTTATCTTTCTTTAAATTCCGCGATTTAATTATGAATATTTTTTAATCATGCAGGCTTGCGAAATCGCAAGAGGAATTCAAATATGAAATTAAATATGCGAGATGTTAAGATTAATAAGATATTCAGGATTGGGCTGGGAATATAAATGAAATAAGAAAAAAAAATTTTCCCTGTTTCTGCTTAATGAAAATTTAAATGAAAACATAAGTCGAATAGCACAATAGATTAACAGAAAGCTAATTGTACGTTATCTTTGAACTCTTATATTATATTTTTTACATATATTTTTCTTTATACTTTATATTTTAACCATGATTTTTTTTTAAATATGAAATTATTTATCATATCGAACACCTTAGTATAAAATGAATTATATGCAATATATATATATATATATATATATATATATATATATATATATATACACACACACACACACACACACACACACACACACATATGAACATAATTTTGAATTTAAAATATAAAAATGACAAATCATTCTTCGTGCATTCCTCTTAGATAAAAATTTAGGATATGATATAAGACCATGAGAAGTCGGAAATCGCAAAACATTCTTGGCTATAATAGCCATCACTATCACGCCGTAGTCTTTAAACTGTACCACATGTTATCGGAATTTCTTGGAATCTCTGGTTAGAAACTGTATATAGCTATATAGCTATATTAGGGTGGCCTCAAGCTTGAAATTTTGAGCATGCTTGAAATACCTAAAATATTAAAGCGAAATATTCTCATCATTGAAAGTTCCGATGGCACAATACCGAAGAATACATGCTCTCAATTAAATTGAATACAACATTGTCTTAATTTCTATATCAATTTTAATATGCAGGTATTTTAATTATTTGCAATACATCACGAAAAATATCTCAATAAAAGTTTCCTTAAAATTACTTAAAAATAACTTAAAACTCTTCATTATAAAAATTTCGCAATAACAATTTTTAAATGTGAAAATTATTAAATGTTGATGAATTAATCTTAAAATGTCAATGAATAATAGAATCTGGTTGTATTATTTAATTATATAATTATTATATATTATATATTAATTATTATATATTATATATTATTTAATTATAACTGAACATCGCTTCCATAGAAACAATAGCTCTCACAAGAAAACTGATAGAAAATTGAAGTGTTTTAAGGAATTAAACTCCAGGAAGCGGAGCTAAATGCAAAATTTATCTTTCAGTTAATTTCGATCTTTTACTTCCACAAAATTAAAAATTGCCATTTAATAATCAGGATAACCAATGTTAAAATGTAAATAAGTGACTTAAAATAAAAAAAACTATGTTAAAGTTATTAAAAAATCTATCGTTAGTAAATTTAAATAAAGTATTAGATATTGAATTGAGATATTTTTCATTATCGACATCTGATATATTAAAAGTATATGTTTGATGTAACACAGATTTCTTATTAAAAATATGTAAAACATAATGCATATTAATTACAGATCTCTCAGTAAATTTTTCTATACAAAAAATATATCTACTTATTTGAATATTGTGTTATTTTATAACAAAAAACATTTTAACCACGATCGATCATATCAGTAAGTAAATCAGAAGCAATATATGTGGCAACAAAGACTTCACTAGATTGCCTCAATTACTCTTTTCACCATAACGAGGACGTCGACGAGCACGGTGCCTCGCGAGCTAGTTAATCGCGAAGAGCCTCGAGGGGATTGCCGGGCTATCACGGTGATAGGCTCATTTCAAGTTCGCGACGTCGATGAGATCGCGCCTATGGGCGTCGATTTAGCCTTAACGTGACTTTAGTCGCTTAAAAAGTCATTTGCAACCATGCGCGAGCGAATCACTTCTTGAATTTGTGACTACCGAATGAACGAGCAAGAGATCGTCTTGCGATGATCCTCATATGAGACGAGATGATTTCTCATAAGAAAAGAAGAAAAATAACTCTTTTATCGTCGCGCGACCGACGACGTGCCTTTAATCCGCGAAACGATCTCTTATATGATTCGTGCCGCCGGTTACGGCTGTATTTCGGTTAAAGCATCGTTGACCGTAAAAATTATACGAGAAAAGATAAAGATGTTATCATAACGTGTCCTTCGTGCGAGGTGCGAGTGAGATGGCGACGACGAGGAAGAGGATGAAGATAAACGATGCGAAGAGGACAGGGAGCCGACAGCATCACGATTACGCTTTTATGAATTTGCCTCTTATGCACTACAAACTGGTTTACAGTCTCTTCGACCTACAACGATGTCAAGAACGAAACGGACGTATGCCCTTATAGTGGGAACGAGGAATTAACTCGAAGATCGTGGAATGATTGTCGCAGCTCAATCTCGACTTTACTTTCGACAAACACCGAGAATTGCTATACCAGAGAATACGGAAATATCCCAGTTTCTCGTATATACGAAACTATGAGCAGATCTTTATGGAAATTGATGTAATGAAACTTAAGCTCCTCAGAAATCCTCAAATTTGTCGAGAATGCAATAAGTTTCAATAAAATAACAATTAATGTCAATAACAAAAAATGTCGATTAATATTACACTGAAAAAAATACTAAATTAAAAAAAATATTTGTTTGAATAGTTCTATAAATATTTATTTATAAATGTAAATATATATTTATTTGATACAAAAACTATTAATTTAATTTAATTATCATTTTTTTTATTTCAAGTAAATATTTATTTACTAAAAGTAAATGTATATTCAGTTAATATTACTCAAAGAAATATGCATTAGGATTCAGTAATTTTTTTTTAAGTGTATGCATAAATAAATATTTGTTAATCTCTAAATAAAACTATTTGTGACTCTGTTCACGCCCGTTGTTAAGATCAGAAGCAAAATTTTTTATTATCTTATTCCATAAATTATTTTCACAATTTACAATCGAATGCTTCTGCATTTAAGACAATTGATAAATTTTTAAGCTATGTAATTGACATAACACTTGATGTAAATAAAGAATTTAAGATTGAATACATCAAGAGAGTAATCAAGATTTGATCATTGCGACAACCGCGAAAATTTTACATGTTGACTGTATATTCCGGACGTAAATATACTTTTGTAACTCTGCATCTTTTAATCTTTAATTAATTATATATTAATTAATTAATTTCGTAATATCTTTGCGACTGAAGAAGACTTTTGTAAAGTTGAAACTAGTTTCTTATTTTTAACTTTACTTATTTTTAAAGTATATTAATCATTAATTTTTAGCAACAATTTATAATATCTCAATTTATTCGCTCATCTTTGATTTTTTTTAATTATTTAATGCCGCCGAATCCGATAGCAAAGAATAAAACTATATATGTTGACTATATACGTGTATATCAGCATATTTCATTTTTTTCTAAATTTCACGGCATGTTAAATAATACATCAAATTTGTCGAATTATATACAATTAGATGCACATGCTTCAGTACTCAACATGGATCTTTTCAGATATTACTAAAATAACATTCAAACGTAAACAGTAAAATTCTAAAGTTTTTAGTTCATTGTTTTAAAAGTGAATATATTGCAATGACTATATACAATATATATATATATATATATATATTACTTTGGTTAAAATGAGAGTAAATAACAATTCTCAGATAATGTTCACAACTTTAAGAATATTTTTTATTTTACATCTTTACTTCGCTTCCTTTTAAATTACTTTGACTCTCTTTAAAATTTTCGCGTTACACTTGGAGATCTTTTGTAACACAAAAAATCTTGTAATAAATCGTAGAATGAAAAATTTGAAATGTACTAACTTTTTTAAGGATATTAATAATGTCACATTGATCTAAGATTAAGATGTTAAACTATTTCTTGTTTATGAATCATCAAAGGTAAATGGACCTACAACTAGTTTAGTTCAAACCATACTTAAGGAACAGCAGTAGTTACATTTTGAATAGGTTGTACAAGCTTACGCTCGCAGCAATCATCTCTTTCCCTTGTTGTTTGGTAGCGCGAACGCCATCGAGACATCGGAGTCGGGTGCACCGGAGAACTTAATAAAGCATTGGGGGGGTTTTGCGGGGGGGCGCGCGCGTTGCGCGACGTAGGCAAATAATAACGTTTTTACGAGGGGGCGCCCATTAGGTTCTCTTGACACCGGAGAGCGCCGCCGACGTGGGTGTGCCTACGGTCGACTGACTCGCCTTCTCCATAGGACATTGTTGTGCATTCCTCGAACATTGGCCGCACGACGCGATGCTCGTAGGAACTGGCGTCTGGAACAATTCCAGAACAGAAGCTCACGTTGCACTCCTCGCCAAAGACAAAGGCCTATACTCGTGGCGTCCAGTCGTGCATTTTCCATTAGACCGTCTAGGTTCTACATAATAGATATAGACTGCGAATTCTCTCTGATCTTATTGTTAACATCTATATTCTGTTAGAAAGAATTGAACATATTATATAATAGTATCTCTCTTCAACTCTATCAGCATCCCTTTTATCAATTTTTATTCAACTCCCTTTAGAAAGAGATAGCAATTAATGATTGACGCTATCTATTTTTAAACTGACAACTTTGTAGGAATGCACAGTTTATTCTTATTCTTTAGTCGCGTAGGAGATTTAAAAGATGCAAAATTGAAAATGTTTTTAAGATAGTTTCGGAATATTCTGTTGGAATAAATTTGTTCGATAATTTTAAATGAAGCGATAATTTTTGGCTTAGCATTGTTTAAACTTTTCATTCAAATATTTCATTATTGATATCATTAAAACGAATAAATGATTGATATAATTAAGCAAATTTGTGTTTTTCTGTTTACTTTTAATATCATTGAATGCAAAATATTAATATATTTTTCATATTTAATATTTTTAGACTACTGCATATTGATCAGTTTATAAGTTAATTATTTGTTTTTAGATTTCGACAATACACACTTTATAAAATTCATTTACATTAAATTATTCTATTGACGAAAAGTCACGATATTTTTATCGAGTATCACAAGCTTGAATACAAGTCTTGACTCTTGTGGGTCATTCTAAATTTCGAACAAGTATCTATATCCTCTATAATATTATAATCTAAATTCGTTTTAATTATTCACGAAGCATGAAGCTATAAGTGCCTTCTTCAATCACGTTCTTGTAAGTTCCGAAAGATTATCTACTAGCTCAAGCTAGTATTATCTACGGCTTATATAAATTTTTATATTTTTTATTTTTATATAAACTTTTAAAGATATTATTATTATTAAAGAAAAAAAAAGAAAAATTTCAAAATAAATTAAAGAAAATCAATTAAGGTATTTCAGTTATAAAATTTGTAAGATAAAATATTAATGTCGCGATATATATTGCAAATGTAACTTTCTACCAACGCCAGCGGCTACGAGTCGAGTTTGCGTTCACCTTCAAATAACGACCGTAATGTTCGCGCAGTCACGACGGCGTGGCAGAAAACGAACAGTCGCGCTCGTTAGCGGATACGAGCCCGTGAAATCTGCATGAGGATTCTTGGCTCAGGCGGAAACAGGAATAAATGTTTAAATATCAGGACAGCGCCGCACGGACACGGCGCGCGCGTCCGCAAGAAGCGTTCCTTTATAATCCTGAGCGACAAGAACCGGACGTTTATGCGCGACGCTCTTTTTACATCTGGTTTTCGTTAAAAATTGATAACAAAAGATATATGTAAATTTCTTTACCAGCTTAAAGATAAATATGCGCGTTTACATTCTAGTTTGAGTTCATATGACGAAATTCTATAAACATAAAAGTCGTCATAACAATGGCGTAATCGCGTGCAATTATTGAATAAATAAAGTCACCTAAATAATTGTGACGGTACGAATACGAGGCAATTGTCATAAGTATCGGTTCCGCGATCTTCTTTTATCATAGTAACGCGACAAAATATATAGAGTCTCCTCCACTGTAATTGTGTGATTCTCGTGTTGTGCCTTGGTTTTTCATGTCGCGACACGAAATGTATATTGATTTCATTTAAATTATTCACATGCCGTGCTACATGAAAAGATAATTCATAGATATATTCCTCGGATCAGGATATCTTTTTCCATGGAGTAATGAAAGAAAATTGACATATTAAGCGCAATTATTAATATCCACAATTATAATTAAAATGCTTAAAACAATAAAGCAATTCTTTAATGCGATTCTCTAATTAAATTAAAATTACTATTTTAAAATTAATAATTACTATTTTCTAACAACATTATAACATGATTCATTAAAATCTTTTTACAAATTGTCATTGAATAATTAATTTTTATAACAAGTTTTATTCTTGAAATTAGTGAAAAACTTATCATTTTTAAAAAGTTATAGTCCTAATTTGAATATCCGTTAATTTTAAATTACTTAATTTTAAATATAGATTATTTCATTTTAGATTCATATTCTTATAGAGTTCCTTTTTTCTTTTTTATTTATCTTGGAGTTATTGTATATTGTCAACGTCGTAAATCATTTACTTCTTCCTATCGTGATTTTTCACAATCTTATCGACGTTCTTTCATTAGAAGATACAAATATTATTTATAATACCGAAAGCTACATCGTGGAAAGAAACGTAAAATAATCGAATGAATTAAAACTGAAAACCGCTGTCGAGAGCATTTATATTTATAGCTAATAAAATTTTATTGATCGTTGCATATTTAATTATGTCGAAAAAGATGTTGACAAAATTTATATTATCTTCTTGACTTTATTTCAATGACATATACATATCTAAGGAACGGATATTTCTTCCATAAGCTATTATTGCTCACTAAACATTCGGATGAAAAGGGACAGCGCGCGCAATAATCGTAGTGGAAAATGGAAATGTCATGAATGTCGAAGTTCCATTTTTATCGTAATCGTAAGCGGTCGTCTCGGCGATACATTCCCCCTTTTTTTTTGCTTTCCGAGATTCTATGGCAGGGACCGATATTGGAAAAATAATTATATCGTCTAGTTTGGGAGAAAAAGACTATAAAAACATTTTCAGAAGATCGTTGAACCAACGTAACGCGGCATATAAATAATCGGAATAATCCAGAAGCTCCAAAATACAGCCATCAATATCGAGCAAAGCCGGATCGTAGATATGACAGAGCGTGAGGTACTGTTCAATAATTCATATCATCCAATTGAAAAGCGTACCACGGTTCCGACGCCATTCGCCTTAATGCCGACACCCCGTATATGAAGACTGAAATAAAACCTGAAAGACAGAGCGAATATCCGTGCATGCGAAAGTTGATCTATATAAGACAATGTTTATTCTTAAGATTGTGTATAGACGAGCTGATCTACAAAAAAAATATCAAAAGTTTTTGAGTAATTTTACTTCATTCTTCGAATGTATACATGATTTATAAGCTTAATATGTTACGTTTAATATTAGATAGACGAAAAAATCATTTTATAATAAAAATCATTTATAAGTCATTTTTATAATAATTATTAAGTAAATCAATAAGTAACTTTAATTTTTGCCATCTTGATTATTAAGGATTAAATTAAGATCACTTATTAATTAATCTATCGTATTATCGTAATTATTGTATACTAATAATTGCATATACATAGAGCTCATAATTATTATTGCTTTATTACTTTTTTCTATATTTCATCGAATGTTCGCGTTACGTACAAACATAAATTTGTCGAATTTTACTAATGGCACATTCGGTACATACATATGCACTGACACGATTCTAGTGCTGTTCTGACACAATGCGAGTACAGAACTACACTAGATTGATGTGACCTGGTGCAGAATTAAGTTTGAAACTAATGTATATTACAACTAATGATAGTAAACATAAATATTTTCATTGGTAAAAGTATTTGTTTTTTATCATATATAATTATATACTTCTTTGTTCGAGTATTCATTTTGTGGACGATGTCCACATAGTTTTTAACTTTTGGCCTTTCTTCTTTTATTACATATAACATATCTTCTATTTCATCGCTACTACTTGTTTCTAATAATTCATTTATATAATAAATAATTTTAATCTTTCTTTATCCATCATTTTGAATTTTTTTTTGCTGCCTAACTAACTTTTGTTTGTTCGAATACCAAATTACTGACAAAAATGTCAGTGCAACATTTCTTGAACTCGTTCGGTTCATTCGGTTGGTCCGAATACAAATTCAGTACTACACTGGGTCAGTTTTTATTTGCCGAATACGGCAACTTGAACGCACTGATAAAGTGCGCACAATCTGAATGCGTGGCACCGAAAAAGTTCGCACTTAGTGCAGTCTACCGAATGTGAATAAAATTCGAATGTAAGATGATGAAAAAAAGCACAATAACACAAAATTATTTAGTAATAAAATATTTAACATGTAAAAGTTAAATATTTTAAAATGTAAAAGTTAATATAGAAATAAAATAAATTTTCTTTCCGTGAAGCCCCCTAAAATTAGGGGCGTACATCATTGGTGTGCGGGTCGGCCCATAAAGCAAACGTAAATATGCGTGACGAAGCGCGTCGTAACGAGGAGCGAGGAACCGCGTAGAAGAGCCGCATAGGTATGTGTAGGAGGCGGCAGGTAGGCAATCTCCTCTGGTGGAAGCTCGCAGGAGGCCAGGGTAAGTGAGCGAATGAGAGGTACGATCAAGGAGAACAGCGGAGGCGCGAGAAGGACAGAAGGAACAGAGACTGGACCGCGAGCGGCCGTCAGATTAAAATGTTATTCGCCGCGGGCGGTCTTATCAAACGGACCCCGTTGCACCGACGCGGTCCACCGCGGACCGCTACGCGAATAACGATTTCACTTTTTGTCAGGCCCCCTTCTTTTTCTTCTTTTTTTTGCACGCGTCGGTTTATGCGTCGTAAACACACATGGTCAAAATGTATAATCAAATTAGTATCAACTAAGTATCAAATGTACAATTTTTATTTGTTATATAATAGAACGTAAAAATAAGATAAATAAGTCATTATTGTGCAAACTTGCTTTTATATTAAATGGTATATTTTATAATGGTCGCCCATAGACTGATTTTTACATAGAAATTCCCACGCAATCTGTCTCTCTATTAGATTATATATATAGTATTAGATTAGTTCAATATAGAATTTATATTCATATATATAAGAATATAAGATTTGTGTATGTTATTTATATATTGGTATTTCTTTAATAAAAATATATATTTAGCTTATTCTCTCTCGTGAGGAAGGTACAATGAGAAAAAACTGTTTCATTAGTACGCATAATTTAATTAGGAAAAGCATTTACGTGATTTCAGCTGTCTGACAACAGTAAGTACTTTCAATACATCATATACATTTGAGAGGTGTCATCGCCCATACATGCGCCCAAATACACTTCAAATGCACTCGGATAGAAACTCAAATAACATAATGTTAAATAATGATGCCTAAATCAATGAATCTAAATAACAGTACCGCTATGAAAATAACTTATGTAAATCTTTTGCATACATTTATTCGTAGATAAAAATAATTGTACTAATTATAATTAAAATATTTAAAAATTAAGAACCTCTAATTTAATATAATCTTTAATCTTAATTTCGATTTAAAATTACAAATTTAAAATTAAGAAATTTTACAGATTATATATATCGCAATTCTTAAATATAATAATAAATATTAAATATAATAATAATTAAATATAATAACTCTTAATAATAATAATTAAAAGAAAAATAAATTCTTGTTCTCAAAAAATTTTCTGAAAGAAATCAATGTCTAATAAAATTTGTATTCTTAGAAAAAATATTATTGTAATATTAAAAATTATTATATAAAATTATATAATTTTAATAAAATTAGCCATATTAAAAAAAATAGATTATTTCAGGAGACATGTTCATCAAATTTATTTATTTAATCCTAATTGTTTACTTCATAGCTATTCATTCCGATGTCGGGATGACTACGAATTTTATGTTTTTATTTTCTTTTACTCTAGACGAAATATATGGTGATTTACTCCGTTAATGACAATGCTTATTCTCAGAGAGATTATGCATAGACGACGATCGAAATTGGAGGCGGCACGAGTGACGGCGGGTCTATTCCCGCGACTGACGAGGTATTTACTCGCTGTCACTCAATTAACGTATGGTCAACACCGACACGCATGTCCATGTCGTCGAAACAACGGGGACCCATTAAATCGCCCGCGGGTTTTGGTGGTTCGCATGTTTAGTCGGCGATCGGAGAAGTAAATATCATTTCCCCGATCGTGCAAAAGTGTGCTTCTCTCGCACAATTTCGGGTACACAGTTGCATCCGATTGTTCCTGTGTTTGTATGCTAGATTTGTATATATCCGATCGCATATCAATACGGAATTGCGCCCGATCGATTGCTACGCTAGTAAGAGAGATGATGCAGACCGATTTACATGAGAATTTTTATCAAAATATGCAATAGTAGCCGTGTAGATCTTCCGCCCGCGGGAAGTAGTTTGCAATGGAAAAATTGTTACGTGTTCGAATAATAAAAAATATCTCCAAAAAAATGTATGAAAGTGCGAGTTCTAAATCGATCAGTAATATTCTAATAAAGAAAAGATGTCAAATCTGAAACTATACTTTGAAATTAATTGACGTACAATTCTTTGCGGTTTAAATGGACGATTACTTTATCTTTAATTTAATTCAATTAGTGGATTTAAATAAAGAAAATTTTTTTTTACATTTTTTTACAGAGGAGTGTGTGGAAACTCCAATAATATAATTTGCTGATTGTACAATTATTAATAAAATTGAATATCTAAACCTTTCAATACTTAACAATAATACTGATTCAAGGCTAATAAGAGTCAGCGCGGGAGGAGATGCGCAACTTTAAGTGGAATGATGACATAATCCAATATCTTTATGATGTCTTCTTTATTCACAATGTTGAACGTTTCGACTCTCTTTCAAGTCTTCTTCAGCGAACAATCATCGCATAATAACTCGGTAGTCCGTCAAGGAAAGTCACTCTGCAGGTTGTCAAGTTTGAAGTGGACGCTTAACGGACTTACAAGTATGTTAAAAAGCTTTAGATTTCTTAAATACAATAAATATAAGCTTAGTTATTAAAATTGAACACAATTATAATATTTATAGACCGGCATGTCGAACGTATACAATTATTATAATTATGCACTAACTCGAATGTTTGAGGAATTATTCAAAAAGTTATTACAAAACATTATATTCAATTCTGTTCAATATTATAGAAAAGTTAGAAGAAGGGAGGAGATTATATAATGTTATTTTATCTCTTGAAATAACATATTATATATATTCATGTGACGTTGTTACTTTTAACGCAAGTTTTTTTATTAGCTATATAGAATAAAATGAAAAATTCTATAAAGGTTTTTTTAAGTATATAGAATAAATTTATAAAAAACTTATAAAAAAATTGAAAAATGAAAAGTGAAAAAGGTTGTGATTGTGAAATAGGAAAAAGATATGGAATATCATTAATTAATACATAGTACAACTTTACATTCGTCGGATACACATTTTTAACAAATTTAGTTCAATTTATAAGCCACATTCGAGCTTCACGTTACAAAATTAATACGTATTTTTCAAAATTACGTAAAGAGTACACATCTGTAAAACTGTCTACCTGCATACAAAACTGAAGCTTTTATAATAACTTAGTAAACACTAATGACTAGTCGCTATATGGTCTAAGCAGATTATGAAAAAATAATTTTGACCCTCTGAATGTTACAAACTGAACAAGATATCGTATTCAACAACCATATTATTATATTTACCTTTATTCTTTTCCACCATATTATTCTTTTCCTTTAACGTAAAAGTGATTCATTTACAATTTATTTACATAATATAGCTTCTAATTAAATATATTATTATATACCACTAATACCAATAATATATTTAGAACTGATAACATTATCGACAACAAACAAACACTTCGATGAAAAATTTGAAATTTTGAGAATATTATTATTAAAATAATTAACTTTTATTTCATCAATAAAACTTCCCTTTCAAATCTCCCATTAATGTTTCAAAGAGATATTTAATTAATTAATATATTTAGATTGAGAAGGTACTCTGATTTATATCAATTTTATTTGAAGATTATCGAAATTAATAATCCAGAAAATATATCTCTCATTTATAATTTTGATAAAAATCCTTCTGAAATAGGATTTGGCTCTGATTGAAATAATATTTATAAGGTTTAACTAATTTTAGGTATAATATCGTTTTAATTATACGACTTTTAAATTCAGCTTCAATCATACGATTAATACTTGTTTATGGCATAAAGTGGGCAACGGTTTATGCAAGCTGCAGGACGAATCATTATTTTCTCATTGAATGAGCATGAAATTTGCACTGCGCCAAAATTAAATTAAATTAAATTAAATGTCGACAATATATCGAATAATTTTAACTGTATTCATCGATGCATAAAAAATCAAGGATACTCATGTATTAAATCGTTCCAAATATTTTCACATACGACAATTATACTGATCTTTATGTGACACGATTCAATTTTCTGTACATTTTCCAGCTTTACAGCTTTAGAATTAATATTTATTAATGAAGAGTTTGAGAGAGAGAGAAAGAGAGAGAGAGAGAGAGAGAGAGAGAGAGAGGAGGAGGAGGAGAGAGGAGGAGAGAGAGA
>NW_012130087.1:2846929-2859873 GCF_000143395.1 Atta cephalotes
AGAGAGAGAGAGAGAGAGAGAGAGAGAAAAAGAGAGAATGTCTAACTCGTTATAAGATGAAAGAAGAACGCAAGGAGGTTACTGCTTGCATAGGAACATGTAATCCAACTTAACAAATCCTCTTAGAAACCTCCTATCCGAACCTCCTATCCGAACTATGGAAGCGAGCGTAATGTTAATTCCTCCTGTTAAACAGGTGATAGGTGCGTTAATATTCGTTTACGGCAAGCCGACGCAACGATATCGCCCCGGGGTCTTTCTTAACTTTAAATTATACGATGTTCACAGCCTTTGCGTGGGTGCTTCTCTTAGGAGCGAAATGAATGCTATTGAAGTTCCAGTTAAATGTTTGATCGTCTCATTAGACAACTTCGAGAATACGTTAATAACAATTTGTAGCATTGCGTCAAGTACGCATTACGGTTACATTTTCTCTCTTTCATTCGAATAATTGAATACATCATTGCAAGAAATAATAGTCATGTAATAACGAGGTACAAAACATTAAACAAGAAAACGAAACTTAGAACATATATGTATAATTTACAATTAATAATTTAATTAACAGTTAATAATGAAGGGTTAATTGCAGTAGGCTAATCCACATTTTGTGAAAACGGAGTAAATGAACTTTAAAGTTAAAGTTATTTCTCAATATTTTTCCTATCACTTCAACTTTAGAGTTCATTTACTTTGTCTTTATAAAATGTAAGTTAATTTATTGTTGCTGCAAGTTTTTCTATTTAATTCAATCTGTCTCTATTTAAATCTTCTGCATTAATCAATTAATATGTGATTTTATAATGATTATGTAGTTTTTATATTGATTATGATACGATTGAATTAATATATACTTATGTCATCATTAATAAATACTATTTCAAATATATTTTTAAAAATAATATACATCGACAAAAATATAATAGAGCTAATTTTGTTGTAAAATAAAATTATAAAAGTAACTACTAAAATTATATTTATTTGCTAATATTATTACTCCAATTCTTTACAAATTTCTCATATTACATTTCTTTTTATAATAGAAGTAATAAAATATATTTATCTACGACTGTTAGAATTAATTTTTGACGAGTATATTACTTACTTTTATGAGAGTCAATAAAAAAAATTTGGATGTTTGGAAGCTCCCTCTTCAATTTTCGAATTCGCGAGATTTTAGAAACTTGGTGGAAGCAAAACCGCGTTTCTAAGTAAAGCGAAAGAGAGATGAGAGAATGCTAGGGAATAGGAAAGAAAGTCAGAGGTGGTCAAAGGTTTACGCTACGTTCCTTTCCGCTTCCCAGGTCCTATCACATTGGGATAGGATGGGACCATCTCTACTTATCTTCACCTCGGGAGGTTTCTCTTTGAACCTCGTCTCATCTGCAAGCTCATCAAGCAATTTGTTACTCTCAGAGAGTCTTTAACGCTGCCTCTTTTCCATCTATCCCTCGTTTAAGCTTTCCACAAATATATCGCGCAATCGGTGCTTTCAAACCGATCCGTACCCTGCATTTAATGAAATTCCTAACAATTTATTAATCAGTTAACCGTTTCCGATTAGTTCGTCTTCGATGAAGAAAATGTTTAAAATTCATTTCCACGCATCAATGCAACTAAGTGGGAAAACTGTAAGAATATACAATCAAAAAACGTGCTGAGAGGAGGATTAAAAGCACACGAACGAGGTGGTAGATTGAGAGTATAAAAACGACCAAAGGAATGATAAAGTGACAAAGTAGAAGGGGGAATTCGAGGGCGAGACTGGCAATTTGCTTTGAAATCCTCCCATAGTTAGCTTTTCTCTCATCCTTCCACTCTCGAGTACCTAGCGCTATTTTTCATCTTTTCCTTTCCGCTTATGCGTTCCGCTTATGCCACTACGTTGCTCAGTTATTACACTTCCTCTTTTGTGGTTTATTTTAATATGGACATAATGTAATATGTATAATATGTGTATTGTGATATTATCAGTTAAATTTTTTGATAAACTATCAGAAAGTACTCGTCATACTTGTGTAAATTATAATTAAGAATTATATTAAAGATATCTATAGATACCTAGATAATAAATACGTTTTTTGATGAAAAAAAAACAAATCACGTATATTATTGTATTTTCTTCTAAGATTAAATCTTACAATACAATAGAACATCTCAAATCTTCTAATTTTGCATTAAATATATCTTAATTTTCGAATAAAAAGTTTTTCTTAGCTATATATAAGAAATGTTCTTTTTAGAAATTAAGATATATCTGATAGAACTAATTAAATTATTCAGATAATTTTGATTTTATAAGTATCGATAATCTAATATCGCTGCTCACTACTACAAAATTAGAAGATTTGAGGCGATCTATTATATTTATGAGTTTAAAGTACACTTTATTGCTTTTTATAAATTTAAAGCAGATGTCCAAAAAGAGATATATATATATATATATTATTTTTTTTTTTCAAACGTTGGAAATAAAAGAGAAAAGAGAGAAGAGAAGAACAAAGTTTAGAAAGCGTAACTAAAGCGAGCAGACCCATTGCCAATGTTATCCCTGAAAACGTTTTCTGCATCGACGTGTCGTACCAGTTTCGTTTTATCTCAACCATTCCCATCGATCGCAATTGTCGATCCCGTGTCGTTCGGCACGGCACTCTCAAAGGGGTACCTCTCTACTAGCGGCGGCGGAGAGAATAGATGCCAGGATCGAACAGGTCCGTACGCGATGCTCGGACCCTCTCGAGATTAATGGCGGGAATTAGTATTCGTCGCCGTACGGTTGAATTACAGAAAGTTATCTCGCCGGCTACAAGCGGACGTTTAGCGCCGCCCTCGCACCATTGCCCATCCCGTGCATCTATCCTTCTCCACTTTTTTACCCTGTGATCCATATTACCAACCCGTTGAATAATGCGACGATTTATTTTTCTCGGGTACGCGATCGCTGATTAAGAATAAGCCCCGGAGCCACGCGAGTAAAGAAAGACGTAGATGAGAAAGGAGACTCGAATTCGAGGGTGACTTTCGCGAGTTGTGATGACCGTGACGACGGTGTGCTTTAAATGAGCTTTGAATGATAATCGTGAAAATAATTATAATAAGAAAAGAATATTCAAATTTGTATATAAAAATTTACTTGGCATATATAAATATATTATTCCATTGATACTAAATTTTCAAGTTTTGTCTCTTTATTATTTCTATATAGCATAGATTTTACTAATTGGACATTTTTTTTGTAAATGATTTAAAGCTTTATCTTGGAAGTTTTCTAACAGCAAATAATCCGAACAATATTAATTGAAAAAAGATATAATTTGTCTTTTCTGTATAAGAATTCTTTTCGGTCTTAATCTTTTATGGAGTTCTATTATCGAAATAAGAATTCTTCGCTCCTGCCGTTTTCGCCGTTCGAGCGATTTTCGCGTCCGCATGAAAAAAAGAAACGAGACGAGTCGTTTCTTTCGGACTTCAGTCATTAACTACGAGAGGAACCTCGGGCAACGCAGAAGAAGACGATGTAGAAGCGGCCCAAGAGATGGTGAAGAAGGGAAGGGAAGAAGAAGTCCGACTCGCGGGTGGTCCTACCGCGGCGAACCGCGATGGTAGCAACGGGCAAACTAGCCGCGTGCTTGAAACGCCCACTTACTTCCGTTAAGATTTATTCCCCGTTGCAACAAGATAAACCATTAAAAAAATTTTCGCCTAGGATCTATCTATATGCAAAATAAAAGCGCGATCTAGAGGACAAGACCAATACGAAGTAACGTAATAATGAGTGATACTCCGAAGCTATCAAGATAAAACATAAAGGATTAAAATTGATACGTTATCACTAAAATTATTAACATACATAAATGCTGACAAGATTATATTAATTTTAAATATAACTTTTTAATTTTTAACTGATTTGTATATTTCAAAAAAATATATACATATATTAAAAAATTGCAGTAAGAGATCTTAATTCTTAGAGAATCTGTCATTTCGCGTCTTTCAAATTTATAGACTTATCAATTAATATACAGTTTAATCTATTTGTATTCTATAATTATGAAATTGGAGGTAATTTATATAAGCAAATATCTAACTCTGTCTTTTCTAGAAATAAACTTCTAGATTTGGCGATCCATTCTTGAGGCCCAAAATCCCAGTGAAATTCTGGGTTGTTCAAACTTACATCAGTTCGAATTTAATTGGTGATCTCCGCGGTAGCGGTCGGTGTGGCATCGTAAATTCCGCGCGGTCTGCCGAGATATTCGGGGTCCTCGTTAATTCGCGCGAGACCCTCGATGAAGCGAGATCACGTCTTTTGGCTACGCCGCATTTCGTAGGAAAATCATGAATAATTTCGAATTCCTCCACGTCTTTCAAAATATACGACAATAACGATGGAATGCTGTAACAGAACTCGATTTTCTAACTTTCATGTTTTCTTCATTATATATTTACTCCAATTTATGTCATTTTATGTCAAATTATGATTACTTCGCCTCATTTAACTTTCAAATCAATCACTAAAACAAATAAATTTATTATATCGTCGTTTTAAAAAAAATTGCGCGATTAATATTAAAATCACATTTGAATTACATAAATAAGATTTCCTTGTTCTGAGGCTTCTATAAAATCAAATGTTAAACGTTTCATCTTTGAACCGCATGTAGTTAACATTGCGGCGGTACATTACGGAGACAGAACAGAGAACTCTGTCTAGTTTAAATTACAAGTATTTGTCAAGCGCGAGCATATCTCTCCTCGTCTACGGTCTCGCGAGCGTGATAATTATAGCGCGTTGAAAAATTAACGCATACTTGGCGTCGCGGAGAATTGCAAGACTTGGTCGTTGAATATAGTCGATGTCTCCATCTCTCTCAGCGCGCAAATTATTTCTTCGAGCAAAACTACCAGAAAGCGTCTCGCAAATTTCACGTGCACGCCCGAGATTTCGCGTAATCTCGACGACAAGTATTTCGCAATATCCTCGCCTCGTTTTCAGATACATCCCGCATAGCTCCGTCAATCCCAGAAAAGGGATTAATCTGCTACGCGTTTCACTGATACAATCTGATAACTTCCATACATTTAATTGCGACGATGAACTCGCAAACAAAATACTAATCAAAATGATCTGACAAAGTAAAAAATTATTAAACAACGACTTAGATGTTCTTCCAAAATATATTGATTATATTATTAATATCATCACATACCTCGATCAAACTGATGTAAGAGAGATCCAGATTTTACAGTGATCTTTAAAGAAGCTTATTAGAGCATTAATAATATTAAACTGTCTGTTGATGTAATTTATGATGTATTATTATTAGCGACTTCAGTTTAGAATTGTATTTCAGAGAGATCAACAAATAATCATAATGTGATATTTGTTTAAATGGAAATTATAATATTCGCATAAAAATATTATTATAGATATCAAGATACGCCTTGAACTCATATACGGTTTTTTTCGCTTATTTGTGTTAAAAGAATAAGAATTCGTATATGTTTTTCATTTTCGACGATTTTATTCGGTAGAGCACGCTTTTAAAATTTTACAGAAATATTTAAAAAATTTATTGGCATTTTTATATTTCAAAATACGATTAGTTTAAAGAATACATCAAGAGCTATTGCAAAGCGTTCTTCTAGCGTACGAGAGTTACATTCACTAAAAATTGAAGCAGATATTTTTACTATCTCAGAGCTGTATGCGTGAAATACGCGAATTTTTTTGCTGTAAACACACAAAACTACGCTAAACTTATGACTTGGAAAACAAACCGCAGGTGCGGCCTGTTAAGAAGATAGAGATGGTTATACTTTTCGGGCACTTCTCTCCCATGGTCACGCATCCGTAAATGTTAGCCCGCTGGCGACCCTCGCGGGCATCGTTCTGGCTTAGTTGTCGTGACATAAAAAAAAACTGGGGTTAACCTATTCCGTAGTAGTCTCGTTTAGCTGCACTAATTCTTCTACCCTTTCCATCCCTTCTATTTCGCTACAAACTACTCAGAGTCCACAGATATTACTAAACATTTCCCATTATTAACCAAATAGTATTCTACCTCTCATTACACATCAATAAAATTATAAATGTTATTTAAAAAATTAATTGAACATTTTATATCATTTTCTTTTTAATTTTAAATTATAATTTTATTATTTAAAATTTACAATTTACAATTTACATTTTCCATTAATGCGTGACGTGGATATACTATTTTTAAAAATATATTTTCATTCTTATTTTCATATAATCAAGATCTTGATTAGAGACATGTTACGTGATCTAAACTATATATTTCTTCTATATATTTATTTTAAATTTCAGTAATAATTGAGAGGATGGGCGGAATAAAGGCACAATTCTATTTAGGCCCTTTTTCCGAGAATTAGCTTTTTCATGTAATATTGATTATAATAAAGAAGATTTATAACATATAATTTTTTAAAGACATTACATAAATTCATTTAATATTGTATCAATTTATGTATAATAAAAAAAGTAGCAAGTTATTTTAATTTTTATTAATATCAAGATTTTATAATTAGGTCTTTATTCCACCCATCCTCTCAATTAACAGTATGTTTATAATAAATAAAATTTTCAAGTTGATTTATAAAAATAAATTAACTTTAAAATTTTAATATGTATTCTTTTCTCCTCGAAATTGTCGAAATTATTGATTAATTACTGACCAGCTTCATTTATTATGAACGTACTATTAATTATTATTAAAATTTAAAATAAACATAGAGTTTAGGTACGTAACATGTATAGATCTTGATTAAAATAAGAATAAAAATGTATTTTTAAAAATAGTACATCCATGTCACACATCAATAAATAAATATAATGTTAATCTACTAAAATTTAATCTATCGTTTTAATCTACTAAAATTTAAATTTATATAGAAATTTAGGTCACACATATGTAGGTTTAGATAAAATAAGAGTGAAAATATATTTTTAAATATATCAACAATTAAGAATTTACTAATTATTAAATTTACTTTATATAGAATACCTGAGAAATCTTCTTTCATTCTTTCTTTCCTTCAATAAAGAAAATTTTAACAAAATAAAATTTTCAAATTTGCTAGAATATCGATGTGTACAGATATTTTAAAATAAAATCATATAAAACAGAATTATTTCATCGAAATTCATCACAAAATTATTCTATATTATATAATATTAGATTATAGAATATTTTATGACTCGTGAATAAAGTATTAAATAAAGATACATGTATCGAGTAACAACTGCAAGATAATAGACCATGACATAGTCCTTGTATACGATAAAACGAGACATTTATCTACGAGGACAGCAGCACTCTCGTACGTGTTTTATCCGCTTGTCTCGCGAAAAATCTTTTCGCGCGGCTGCGAGAAATTGTCTGTTACGAGAACTTCCGGAATTCACAAAGCGCGCTCTCGACTACAAGAAGAGGGTGTGATTACATATCACACGCGTCGCGTCGTTCATCCTTTCGGTGCAAAGAGCTGTAGACAGGGACTGATATAAAATGAACTGGATTTCCCGGACAGTCTTATTTTGGCGAGGACGTCGTGTCACAGTCTGAGAGACGTAAGAGCGTGAGGCTCTCCTCCGTCCGGCTTCTGCTCGTGGGACGGTCGTCATTATTTCTTCAGTGTCGACAACTCCTTGCCGCGGTGTCCTTCTTCCCTACGGCCCCTTATAGCCACGGCAAAGCCAACGCCAAATACAGAGAGGAGCGCACCGATGGCACCACGGCGCGCGAGGCGGAGAGACCAAGAGAGAGGAAGAGAGAAGAAGAGGGGAAGCCAAGAGGAAGAACAACGAGGAACTGCGCTGTTAAGCTGAGGCAATGGCGGGACCTTAAGACCGCATCCCGCGGGTACCTCTTTCGTTGACAGGACTATGAGAACTGGCGCGCGGTGATTTATCGAGGCTGTCCGGCTTAGTCCTTTGCGGTGATTCGCGTTATCCGCCGCTGCTGCCGAGACTTACGAAGCTTATAATGTGCACTCGCGCGACTCAACGCGCGATACACGCGCCTTTGCGTTTTGCCCCTTACAGAAAGTAAACCCGAATTATTTCTCGTTTTTTAGTCAAGACTTTTCAGAAGTTATTTTTTACACATTTTTAGAAGTTTATTTTTGCACATTAATTGAAATACTGAACAAAATTTGTTATATAATGTACATCATTGTTTCTAAGGAGACAAAAGATTTTAGGGAACATAAATATACGTAACCTTCTGCAAGAAATAAGAATGTACGGTAGTATGAAACGAGTTCATGTAAGAAATGAGAGTACGTAGGTGTCAGGAAATATGAAATTAACTCCAGGATGCGCAACGTTATATTTATTTTAGAGTAAAAATGGTCGTATATTTTTTAAAAAATTAAACGTCGTGACGACGTTTATTTCGAGCTTATAATTGGAATAACTTTAAATTAATATAATTAACATAAGAATATAAATACTAAATAATATTCTACACAAATACGGCTTACAAAATCTTCTTCAATGTTAAAACGCAAAAATACAATATTAAATTAATAAATCAAATAAATAACAAACACAATGAAAATTTAAAAAAATCATCAGTGGTGAAGTGTTAGTTATAAAGAATTCACATAACACTGAATTCTTTATATACTGACACTTCACCGCTGATGGTTTTTTAAAGTTTCAGTGTATTTATTATTTACTTGGTTTTTGTAAGCCGAAACGTTTGTGTAGAATATTATTTACATTCTTATCTTAATTATAGTAATTTAAAGTTATTCTAATTATAAGCTCGAAATAAGCCACACACGACATTGTTAATATTTATTTTATCTTGAAGCTATATGTTATAATGTAGAAAACTAACAACTTTAAAAAATTGTGAAGCATATGCGCTAGAATATAAAATTCGGAAATTATTTATAATCATATACTTTAAAAGAGAAATATCTATCGGAAAGCAAACAAAGTTTAAAAAAATTCTAAATTGAAAGTAAAAAAATTATTGCTATTTTCCGCTAACAACTTCATTTTTATCCATACGACTCATCATCAATTCCATTATATCGTTGCGGTCTCATCTCTCTATCGTTCCAGTTGACTGTAATTCGTCACTGGAAGCTCCATTAAACTAAGATATTCAGGTACAGTCGATAATAATTAATGCAAAGCTTCAATTCCGATTATGATTGGCGAACGTATCGTAAATTCCCTTGCCGATATTCCAAACGAGAGAATCGAATTCCCCATGCGCTTGTATTTGAGCCAATATTTAATGTACCTCGAACTCAATGGTGAGCTACTCTCTCGGCGCTAATTATGCTATGGTGAAAACATAATCGTCGTAACGCGCGAGTGGATTTAACCTGTGCGCAAGCACCGCATCGATATGCGACGCACAAAAAGCGATCGCCCGAATCGTCAGTAGGAAAGCGCAAATTCTCACGTAATTTAGTCCAAGCGAACTATTCCCGTTCTTCGAATAGTTTCCATTTCAGTTACTGATTTTACTACCTGCTTGAAATAGGTGACTGAAGTGCCAGTGAAATAACCAATCAACAGAAAATGACTTTTGAACCTGCACTCTCTTTCTTCACGTTTACATTCATGTGATGTCAAATAATGTAATGTAATTACATTCGATTTGATCACTATAATGAGTTCGTAATATTACCAATTTCACGCAAATCGTTAATATTTTAATCTGCTTTTACTGCTAACATTTGAAATTTTGTCAAAATTACTATTACAATTATTCAGGAGATCCGAATTTGAAATTCGGCTGAAGTAATATTTTTTGCAATTCTTTACAAATTTAAGATGCATCAAATCGACGATAAAATTTAATTTAAATTTAAAAAATTTTAATTAAAAAATATAATTAATGGGGGAATCATTATTATTTCAGTTTGATTGTGTTGCAAGCCAGAAAGTAATCAACGCACAGTTATCTAAGATAATTTCATTTAAAATACGTATTTATATATACGTATTTATTATTTCAACATCTGACTTTGACTGTAAATGCCGCTCCTTTTAAGGAGATCCTAAAGCCATCTGCATTAATCACTAAATCACATAATTTATATAACAAATACTTTTTTCTCTTTCACAGATTCGAAAATCCTTTTCCAGGATTAAAGTATACGTATTAATACATATTTATGAAGTGGAGTTTACACCGAGAATGACCAAAAATTTCGAAATTGATATATTTTTTATCATTTCTTAGTGTAACATAGTGTCTTAAGCTGTCAACAACATTTGCCATACGAAAGTTTTGCAACCTGTACCACTACTTAGGAAATAGTAATCCACACGTAGTTTGCATGAATAAATAATATTACGTTCTTAGAATTAGACTTAGATATTTTATCGCGACGAATTTGTTATACGAAAATTGACATGAACTGTGTATCATAGGTTACATGAGATGTTGGTGTGTAGTATTTAAAGACATGTCGCTGAAAAAACAGCGACTTCTGGTGACTTTGATGGAGTTTGGGCTTCACTTAGGATCCCCTTAATTGATGTATTCATATGATGGTTCTAGCTTCAATCTGTATTACGATTATGATATCCGATTTCCCTAATTTAAACTTGCAATATTCTATAAAATAGATGTCGCTAAATTACAGGTTTTCTTGTTCGTCTGATATTATGAATCTAAATAAATTGAAACTCTGGCGTATGCATTGTCACTATAATATATACTGAAGCAAAAATATTGAAATCGTGTGTCAAAATATTTTTCATTGTATGAACATTATTTCTTTTCTCTTTACTGCTTTGCTTTGATTCTCTCACTAATTCGTCCCTTTGCAAATACAATATCGAGATTGTAGAGAGAGACCGAGAAAATCATCAACCAGAAAACACTATTGATCAGTGCAGAATTTCGAAAAGAAACGCATATTGGCAATCGGATGGGAAAGAAATTGATCGAGCGGCGCGGCGTCACGCCTGAGAGAGATTCGCAAACTCCATCCTTCGCATCTGACGCGAAGGAGCGAGCTAAGAAGTCAGCGGCGGTGCCACAGTGGGAAGAAACGTTCCCTCATGTATAATAAAATATGATAAAACGCGGCCAATCCCGACCACCCATCGGAACTTGGTTTTCCCTCGGAAGTGGATTCGTGGTCGCCGATGGAAGTCCTGCTCCTTTGCAGAGCATGAGCCCTTCGCATACACGTACATTCCCGATTCGTGTACGTGCAAGGACTCACGTCTACATAATATGTACATGAATTCTATACAGACGTATATGTATAGGTATCTATGTACACATCGGATATATAAGGTGGCTAACAAGTATAAGCAGATCCGTTCAGTGAGATTTCTAAAATTTGTTGATGCATTGTGGGTCAGGTATCTTTTATACTATGATATCTTCTCTTCATTATTTTATACCTATTTATAAATTATTATATTTAAACGACACATTTATATCAGTAGAATATAGAGTATGTCTTCCCTCTTTTGTAAAAATATATTATCAATCAATAGCGATTATGAATCTTTGATACTAGCAGGCAAATTTGAAATGTCGGGGGAATGCATATCTGCTGACATGTATTTATGAAACACCGTGTGTATGCGCGTATATACACGTGTATGTACACGTACATAACGTTGGTATAACCACCAGGGCCCAGGATATCTGTGAGCCATAATTCAAAGGCAGAATCGGGGAAGACGAGAGTCTCGGGGCCAATCCTGCGAGGGGGTTGCTTCCCCTGGGGAGCCAGGGGGTGGGAAATGGAAAACCTTATCGGGAGGATGCGCCCGGAGGACGGAAGGGAAACGGAGGCTACCGCAGGAGGGACATGACACGACGATCCACCGATTTGCTGTGGACGAATCGCTCACGATTTTTATCCCTTTTTACCTGCCAAGTAGTCCGCCATCCGTCGCGCCGGCCAAACGCTCCGAGGGAACTCCCCCGAGGACACGACAATAAAAATCCTATCACAATGACACTTTAAGTGAAGTTTGTAAGTACTAGTATAATGATTCTATATAACTTTATCATGTAGTTGCTGTCTGTATACTTCGAAGTTCAATAAATATATAAAGAAAAAAATTAAAAAGCTGTTACTGAGTACATGCTTTTAATAAAAAAGAAATTATTATTATATTCTCAAGATTATATTTTCACGTTTATAGTATATTTTTCTATGATAGACGGCTTAGTTCTAAATTTAAACTGAATTCCCAGAAAGCATGAAATATTACTGATTCATCGTACATCAATTTGAAATGTGCTGCTAAATCGACAATACCGTTGTATCGATGAAATAAGCATAAGACGTTACGGTTAACAGCGGTTGAGAAGGATATATTCGCAGATAAATGGAATCGGTTATAGCACTTCGATCGTATGCTACTGTCAGCGTGGAATGATGAGGAATATCGCCTGCAATATGTATACGTGGTCGCTAGATATCGCATGATCGTTAGTAAGCGCCGTTCTAGAGAAGCGCTGAATCGAGCAGATATCACGACCGACTAATGACACAAAGCCTTAATGCAAACATTGAATAACATCACTTAAGCCTGAAGTATTGCAGGATCTGTCGAAATATCGTAGACTTGTGTATCATTTACGTAAGAATTATACGAACGGCATAAGATGTAGTAGTGACATGCTATTCGATTTTTCTCATATGAAGAAACTATCAGAAATCGACAATTGCATTTAAGAAAAAGAAACTTATCTATAAGAAACTTACCTATAAGATAAACTTACGTATTTTCGAGTTAGAAACTCATCATATCACAAGTATTTGTATAATTAAAAACCTCTGACAATTTGTTTAAATCATAGATTTTTGTTTTGGTATACTTCTCTGTGGTGTGTGTGTGTGTGTGTGTGTGTGTGTGTGTGTGTGTGTGTGTGTGTGTGTGTGTGTGTGTGTNTATATATATATATATATATATA
>NW_012130087.1:2863134-2867134 GCF_000143395.1 Atta cephalotes
CACACACACACACACACACACACACACACACACACACACACACACACACACACACACACACACACACACACACACACACACACACACACACACCACACACACACACACACACACACACACACACATATCGAAGCACGCGTTAAACAAACCAGAAACAGAGTCCTATCCCAAGACGCCCAGGGCGATGCATGCCTCTGCTCTGACTTCTTCTTTCCCTTCTTCTTGCTCTTTTTATTCTTAACCTTGTTTTTTCTTTTTCTGCTTTTTCCCGCTGCCGTGCTGCCGCACACGGTCGGATATTATGCGAGAATTTTAAACGCCGAATATTATGAAAGTCTTTCGCGTAATCTGCCATCCCCCTGTCACCCCATCGTCCAACCCCCTCGTCGCCATCTTTATCTCCGTCGTTAGTCCACCGTAGTACACTGTTCTTCGCGGAATCCGTACGATTAATGCACCGCTATGTTTGCCTGGAGGAATCGCGTAATTAAAATGTCCGTCACTCTCCGCATGTCTGAAATGTGTCTTTACGTGTTTGACTTTATTCATCGCCGAAGAGGAATCCGCGAACGGATTAAAACGCTGACACGGATAACGTGCATCACGTATTATTACGTCCTACGCAATCTCAACTGATGATAATGTAATAATCATTTTCAGATAAAGCGATGAATCTCCATCCCCGAATTACTATCGATGGAAAAATAATTATGCGCATATTATGCAAATAATATATTGGGTATGGAGCATTTAAATGCCATTAAGTTATGTTATACCAAAAAGACGATTCAGGAAGCAATGTAAACATGCGAAAATCAACCATGCGTTCCGGTCATCTTCTTCATGTTCAACAACAAACCAGATCTCAAAACAGCTCGTTTAAAAATTCCTAAAAGTTTTTTAATTGGATATAATCACATGTCTTGTCTTTACGTGGAAATACATTGTTAATGTCCAACTTTCTTTCATCGCGGAAGGGCATTCCGAAAGAACATACAGATTAAAACGTTCTCGGATAATGCGTGTTACATTCTATCACAATATCTCGACAATAATGAAATAATTATTTATTTTCAGATAAAGTGATGGATGGATGTCTATTAGAGAGATCATTATGAGAATATTATGCAAATAATCACATTAGAAGAGCATTCGAAATACCATTAGAGTTTATTAATAAGAAGATGTAAAGTAATAAGTATAAACAATTCTTTCAGTTTGGTTATTACAAAAATTCCTGTTTCCAAAATTTTATTACGAAAAAAATTCTAAAAGATATAAATAGATTTAAACGTATTTGAATGCATTATTATTAATTTGATGAAATCTTGTATAATGTAATATTTTCTTAAACTAAAGAAACAATCATCCAATCATAATATACTGATATAAAAATAATAATAATAATAATGCATATTATACAATAAATGTATTAAAAATATATTTCAAATATGATTGCAATTATTAAAAGAACATTAAAATTTTTGAATTGTTTAGAAATGTATATTTTTTAAATTTTATAAAATGTTGTATTTTAATTAATTCTGTAATTTTATATTTGAAAAAATAAAATGCAACTCTTTAAATGCATTTAAAGTCATTGTATATATCCACAGTATTTTGTATAAAAATTTACGTGTATTATTCCATTTTAATTTTATCTTCGTCCTTTTAAGTTTAAACCGGATTCTTACCATTTCTCTCTTAATTTCTTAATACTTCAACGTTTCGTACTTTGTAGTAGCAAGTTAATCGTCGCGATAATTTCTCAGTAAGCAGTTTCTATAATAATCTCCTTAATTTTCAGCATATGGAGCTTATATTCCAATTATACAACGTGAACATACATGGAGCACACGCTCACGAGTCGTCGCTAGAGCACCGTTTAAACGAACGATGCATCATGTTAAGCGCGATAATTAATTTCCCTCATTATCGCGATATTATCCAAGTCCTGCCTCGAGCAGTGTTCCAGCCTGGCGGTGGGCCCGTCATGGCAATCCGGTCCTCATGGGCACGCACATATAGCCGAGGACCACCTTCGCTGTCGACCGAGAAAACGGCCCGGGCGGCCCAACCGCGCCGAGAACGCGGTGATTTCCGAGCGAGTGAAGAAATGCGACCGAATTAAAGCTCCGTTTGCTTCGGGGGGGCCACCGCGGCGGAGACCCACTCTCTTGGTGGTGGCGACCGCGAGGATGGGAACGATGCAGCGGCGACGGTGGGGCCCGAGCGTAATTGGTTCTGCATATTTATGAAGGCGCTCCTAACCGAAACGGTGAGCGCGTTCCTCTGGCCGTGTCTTCGTCGTCATCATCCGTAGCCACCGATCGCGCGAAACCACCTCGCGATTAAATGCGGATGGGAAATATCGCCCGCGTGATCAACATCGAAACAAATAACATAGCACCAATAATAGATAAAATGAGAATATATTGGTGCCTTCCTAATGCCTAATAAAAAATTATTCTATTTCTATCTAATATCAATGAACGCTTCTGATTGTCTTATTATTGTAAGGAATTTATGATAGACATTCTGAGGAATTTAAAGAAATGCATCAATGATTACATAAAAATCGAAAAATATCATAATTATTAACAAGAAATAATTTCTGGTATGATCTGTTTCCACAACATATAATATGCACATTTATATATTTATATAAATATACACACACATACATATGACCATATACATCCATGTTCTATGTGCACCAAAGGGAAAAAGCTTTTCTATCTATCGCCAGTGAACGTTTGTATCGTCGAGTGAGTACATTTTTCAGTTAACTCTGGTCCACCGCATTCTCCTGGGTCAAGCTGCAATAACCTATAGAGGATAGGATTTTACGAATCACGATCGGACTGCTGTTTTGGAAGTCATTTCCTATTTTTAGAGAAACTAGCCACCACAGAACCTGCTGAAGAGCTCAGCGATTAACAATTATATACGATTTTTCCTTTTTTAGGAAAAAAATTTGAAAAAGGACTCCCTTGCACGATCACTAGAGCCATTAAGTATATTTTTGGTCATAATAACAAATGCTGAATATAGTTAGAAAAAATTATGAATGGACATTCTACAATACAAATGTAATATGTAGATGCAGAACACGAATAAGATCAATATTCACTTTTTTATTAACTTAATTGAGATATAAATAATAATAATATTTTTAATTTTAATTAAAGATACAATACTAACTAGCTTTTAATTATTGTATGGTCTTAACATGTTTATTTTCTTTATTTTATAATTATTTATTAACAGTGTTCTGTTAATTAAATATTTAGCTTGTATTAACAAATAAATTTCTATTCATATTTTAGTATGTAATATAATAACAATATTATAACAGTATAATAATATATTCTTTAAAAATCAATAAAAACAAATTTTATTTAACCATAATGATTAAGTAGTCAATATTCTTTAAAGGAAGGTAATAGTTTGAAAGGTTTAAAAATAGTTATTGTTTATAATTTCTTTTTATGATTCTCAAAACATTTTTGCTTTGAAAATATTTTGTGAACTTCTGCGATATCTACCGCGCAAAGTAAATTTTAAAAAGCTGGTTTACATCAACAGCAAGTGCGCTGCTGCTGTTATTATTTATAGTAAATTTGCATTAAAAAAATTTGTAATACAATTATGTATTTAATAAAAAAAATCTTTTTTTTATTCATTACTTTTTTCTTTAAAAATTCCTAAAAGACAGCTATTTTTAAATCTTTCAAACTACTACTATTACCCCTCAATCAATTATTCATTTGGCTGAATATTCCTTTTATCAATCTAAAATTAAAATAAAATTTTTTTAACTCCGTTTACCCTCGTTACAGCACATCATGTTTTACGGATGTCCTGAGAGAGAGAGAGAGAGAGAGAGAGAGAGAGAGAGAGAGAGAAGTAAATTAGTACGAACAAATATTATAGGAAGGAACGTAGGTTTCGGGAATGTCAGCGAACATAGAAGTAAACTTCTTCGGAGAAGGCGGTG
>NW_012130087.1:2867154-2869248 GCF_000143395.1 Atta cephalotes
ACGTACGTAGTATAAGTAAGTTAATAGTAGTATATATAGTATATACTATATATATACTATATACTTACTTACTTACTTCTTACTTCTTCTCTCTCTCTCTCTCTCTCTCTCTCTCTCTCTCTCTCTCTCTCTCTCTCTCTCTCTCTCTCGAAGCTCGTTAGCCAAATGGCTAATTAGATAAATATGGGAACGGAATTCGCTCGGATCGGAATTCGGACTCCGGAACTACGGGATCTTAATTATCCGACGCGCCAGATTTGTGGAGTAAGCATACCCATCCAGAAACTCGATTTTGACGAAGCCACGGCCCTTCGGCTTTCTGCGAACGTGTAATTAACGTTTGTCAATTAGCTGTAAGGGAGAGGAGAAGCCAGACTGTCGTCGGAGTTTCGCGGGCGTAAATGTTTATATCAATTAGCCGAAAACGGCCGGCGGTCCGATTAATCGAAGAGCTGCTGCTAAGAGAGAGAGAGAGAAAGAAAGAATGTACTATCCAGTTAATTTACATACCACTTCGTTTTATGCCAGTTCCTTTCATTCGCGATTAACACTTAGTAATTAACCAGATATCACACAAATTATCGAACTTGTTTGTTCTCTGTGAACATATTCATGCAAAAGCTATATGCTTTTATTAAAAATATATTATAACAAAAAATAATAAATTTATGACTGAAGATTTAAATCTTTAAGAAGATTAAATAGAAGATTGATTTATATTCTCAGGTGTTCTAAGAATCATGAATAATAGATAAAGTATACGGCGTAATGTACACTGTTAGATATTAAAAGAACAATGATAACCTAATCCCTTGAGCCAAAAATAACACTTTATTATCTTTAACTTGTATGTATATTAAAATGTAAATCAATCCATTTCTGATCAATTTCAAAGTAAACAACGCATATTAACGTAGTTAAACTTAGTAAATAATACACTAAATGTAAATTAAATTTAATACATTTTTTTAATACTTTGTTTTACATTAATAATATATTGTAGGAGTAACATGAGTAGGATGAAACAGCGATTATAAAAATAATTAAGATTAATTCAAATTGGATATAATTTGACATTTAATAGTGAAGGAAAATTAATAGTGAAGAAATTTAACAGTGGAGGAAAAAATATATGTATGTATGTATATATATGTATGTATATATATATATGTATATATATATATATATGTATATATATATATGTATATATAGTGTATATATAATATGTCTGATAAGTAACGATAAAACTCTCACATAGAGCGAACTAATCTGAGTCGAAAAGTCTTCTATCATTTTATAATTTTCGCAATAGTTAATATATTATATTTATAATATTAATATATATTATATTATATTTCGCAATAGTTAAGATATTAGTTAAGATATTAATTATTAAAAATCGCTGAATATTAGTTTTCAATAATTTTTTACTAAGTACTATCAACTTTACAGAAAAACAGCAAGTAATAAAAATTGTTTATTTTCTTCTTATTTTCATAGAGTTCTGAGAATTTTTTCAGAATTTTTTAGTATCGCATTTTCTTATGTTGGAAAAATAATTGCCAACAAGAAAATGCAGTAATAAAAAGTTGATAAAAATTCTAAAAAATTCTTAGAGCTTTATGAGAAGAAAATAAATAATTTTTATCTCTTACTGTTTTTCTATAAAGTTGATAGTGCTTGAGTAAAAAATTATTGAAAATCAATATTTGGTAATATTTAATAATTGATATTTTGTTAATTATTGAGAAAATTGCAAAATGGTAAAGGACTCAGTTCTCAACTCAGTTTAATCCGTTCTACCCTGCGAGTTTTATCGTTACTTATCAAACATCCTGTATATGTAAAAGCGAAATCTTTTTTATTTTTTCTTTCATTGCTGAAGTAGTACAGTTTATTCCATAAAATACTAAACAAATAATCTTCTGATTAATTTGCGCAATAAAAATTTGAATTTGACTGTATATACAAACATGTGATGAGAAGTTTACAAGCATATATATAACATATATATATATATATATATATATATATATATATATATATATATATATATATATATATTATATATAAGTAAGTAATAATTATTACTTC
>NW_012130087.1:2872643-2879391 GCF_000143395.1 Atta cephalotes
AGAGAGAGAGAGAGAAAATTTGTACGACAAATATTATGAAGGGAACAGTTTTCCGGGGAATGTCAGCGAACATGAGAAAATTCTTCGGAGAAGCGGTGGCGCGTGTCGCGAATTTTCTCGCGAAAAATTGCTGCACCGCGAAATCGGGAGGCGATAGAAAGAGCATGAAGGGAGAAAAACCGCAGAGGACACTGCAGAGAGAAGGAATGAAAATCCTCCTAGGGGGGCATCGAACGTTCGCGAGACACGCTTCGCACGGGCTGGTACCACCCAGGGAGATTCCCGTCCGAAACACGAAGGCGCAGCACGGGTTATACGTCGATGAATCGCCTCGTTTACGTGCTGCAAAGCACTATGATTTAAGGCACATAGAGAGCAATCAAATATACCTATCCCCGCTGCACATACGGAAATACGCAGTCGAAACTAAGCGAGGGTTTGCTTGGATTGTATAATAATAATAATCCATAATGTTTGTCGATTCGTTTCGTTAGTATCACCAATTTGTCGTGCAGATCGTAAATTTTCGTCAAGAATAGAAAATAATTATTGATTATGATATCTATTCTATCGATTTCATTGGACTTCTTCCATGCAGTTTACGAATTATTTCCAATTGTAGCAATAATTTCAGAATTTGTAACATTATTTTATAAATCTTATTTCACAAATTTATAAATTTTATTTCACTAAAGAGAACTTTTGCTGTACAAAAAATTTTAAAATATTTACATAAAATGTCTCATAACTATATAGTACATTTGTAATTACAAATTCATATATTATATATTCATACATATATACAATATATTCATACATATATACAATACATGATTTTTCAAATTTGTTTTCTATATAATAATATTGTGTGTATAAAATTCTTGAATAAAATAATAAATTTTTCAAAATTAAAACATAAATCTCATATAACATTATCAGATTTATTAATTTTTATCTAAAACAATTTTTTAAATTTCATTTCCTAAGTTTCTTTGACAGCAATCTATATGACAGCAATCTAAAATTAGTTGAACATATAATTTCATCCCCCTATCTATTTATTATCTTTGTTAGCATTCAATTTTATCAAAACTCATTATTAAATGTTACAATGAAAAGTCGACTAAAAATCTGTCAGAGGATCCCTGATTGAAAGGAAACACGATAGCGCTGGGTCACCCTATACACAACATTGTTTTCACAACGATGAAGATTGTAATCGGGGTTGATCGCATTAAACAAGACTATTCGGTTACGTGGAAATTTAGAAACTTTTACTTCCCCTCGTCTAGCGCATATCACGCTGGTGCTTTGAAAATTATCGTTGATTTATCTCAGGCCATAGGGATGGGCGGGGTGAAACAGACGCACTCACAAGGCGCGGAGCAAATATGGATAACCCAAATAAGCCGAAATGACATTTCGCGTACGAGACACTGGCGCGACATTAATTTACCAGCGTTAGCGGCACACAGCGTGCGCAAAGCTCGTTTGATATTTCTTCCGATGCGACAAGAATAATAATCCGTGGGAGGGTTGTATGCGCATCTACCACGTTTCTCCTCCGTAAACGTTGCGTGCGTAGTCTTTCAACCACGGAGGAGAGCGGAGTGCGCGCATCGCGCTCCTATAAATCGCGTTTCCATCTCGACGAGGAAGCTCATAAACTTAAAGCGCGCAGGCTTTCGTAAAATGTACTCAGATGTACTTTGCTGGAAATACACCCCGGCCAGATTGAGACGCGATTTACATACGCGCGAAGAGATGTTAGAATTTAAGCTTTACAGACTCGATATAGAAAAGATTGTAAACACTATATAGTATATCCGCAGAGAAGGTAATTTCTTTACTAAAGGGAAAGTTTTGTACTTCTAAGATTAATAAAAGATTGTATTTACGATACATAAAAAATGCGATAAGAACAGAAAAGTTAAGAAAGATTTTTCCGTATAAAGTATTTTGACATCTCTTGCATGTTGCTTTCAAATGTCAATTTGTTTTTACTACTTATTTTCTCAGTATATATTATTTTGGACAATAATATATGATAATATATTCATAATGACGCATAATTGAATTTGTTATATGTATTAAAATTGTATTAATGCTACTTATAAATTATTTCAAGAAGATTTTGTCTTTACATTAGTTTATGTCGCCGTTGGGTTCTTAATATTTCAAACTTTAGCAAACATATGCATATGTGGAAAACCAACCAAAAATTTATGTCTCTTGCTACACAATATAATGATAAAAACATATTTATTATCAAAACATATTTATTATTAACATATTTATTATTATTATAAAAATATACTTATTAGCTATGACATTCGGATAAAATTATATCATCCTACTTATTGGTCTGTATATTTTATTTGCGCGCAAGTATTTTATATCAAGTACAAAGTTTAAAAATTTATTAAGATTATTTTTTATACACTCGTACTCTTCCTATACTTTCCATCATCCTTATAGAAAATTAGGGGATCATTTCTTCAAAGAAACCAAAAGTAAACTTCAGACTCCTCATCTAGTTTAATGCCGTTTCGAGACGAACGTCTAAACAAACATGCAAACGTGCAAGCGATATACAAACGATCCGAAGAGAGACACGTGCCAGGATGGAGCGAAATTATCTTGATGAGATAACTGCGTTTCAAACGACGTAATTTATTTTTCTTGTACCAGTAGTTCTCTGTTTCTTAACTGGTTTAAGTACAACAGAATTATCATTTAATTCTTAAATCAGTCTTACGTTATAACATTATGAATTTAGCTGATACATTCTTGATGATTTAAATATAATATTTATAAAAAAAAGAATAAATAATAAGAATCTTTTATTTTAGACCGCCTACTCTATAAATCTGATTCAGTGGATAGTTACTAATTATCCAGTGGCGTATTTGGCACTGAATAATAAGTAAAGTTCAACTAAAAAAGGAAGAATTGAACATTATATAACTAAAATATTGATGTTAATTTCAATCTCCTAACATTGAATTTATGCGCGCACGCGCACGCGCGCGCGCACACACACACGCACACGCACGCACGCACGCACACACACCCATACACACACACACACACACACACGCGCGCGCGCATGCACGCACGCTAAACAAAATTAATTAGATCGCTTAATAAAAATTAGTTAGGTTAGGGATCTCACATTTCATTCATTGATTATCAGTGGCATACTTGGCATTGATATTAATGATTATCCACTGATTCAGATTTAGAGAGTATGAGAAACACAATCAATATTATAGAAGTTAAATGTCTATAACGATCGAAATGGATTTTAAAGGCTTTAAATAATTTAATGTGAATTATAAATGTACATGCATATATATCATAGTCATTCAAACTGCGCGCTGAATTAATTTTTCGGATTTATAAACGCAATTAAACTGTTGTAATAACATCACAAATTAAATTGACAAGCAATTTTTAATAATTTGATGTTCAATTAGGCGTCATATTAGAAAGGTGTTAATACAAATTTGTTAATGTGCTGAAAAAATAAAAGATAAATGTTTAATTGCGAGATGATTGTATTTACATTCTTTTATTGTTTTAATTAATTAATTTATACCATATTGACTACTTTATGTATGTGTTACTCTTTTATCTTAAAATATAAGTTAAATTAAACTTTGATAAATCTAGAGATAGAAATAGAATCTAGATTCACTCTATAAATTTCCGCGTGAAAAAAATGCACTCAGCAAATCGATTACGAGTTGAACATTCAAATGAGAGTTAAGTTTGTAATTTACTTGTTACTTACTTAAAGAAACCTCCTATTTACTTCTTCACAACTCGACCGAAGGATATTCAAATCCACGGAGATTTCCTACTTGGAGATGGGCGTGTTCCGGAAACTCGATTCGTGAACGAGAGAAAGATTTTTCGCAATGTCTCTATCATGAATTTCTCATGGAACACACCGCGTCGAATATTTAAATATAGCGCATGATACCCTTTTTCGAGCCATTCAATTTGCAATTGGATGTTCATAGCATCATATGTATGTTAATACATATGCTAGTTAGTTCGAATTTACAGAACCGTAGTCGCGTGATAGTACAAAAATTTAATGTAAAAACGCGTTGACAAATGTTATGTCAACGTATTAGCTATTGGCGCACCTGAGACCTACTTTTGGACTCATTTGCATGAGCAAGCTGTAAGATTTAAAGAGCAATTTTTTTCTTTCTTCTTCAATTCCTTAGAACAATAACGCAGCAATAACAACAATAGATACATTGAATTATTCGATTATAGAATTATTTGATTATAGATGATTATATGAAATCTTTCGTTTTTTGTGATATTATTAGGTATAATATATGTAGAAATGTCCTATACAAATAAAAAATTTACGTATTTATGCTATAAGCGCAAAATATTCCTAGAATGTTAGATGAATATTATTTTTAAAAAAAATAAAAATAAATTATAATATTTAGAGTATATTATGTAATATTTTTTAATATTCTAGATGCTATTATATGTCCATTTTACATAATATCCTTAGTATTATGCCTTTAATATCTCTGAAATATTATTAAAATGTTTATCAATACCTATTAATTATTATTTTTATATAAGTGCAATTTGAATTCATCATAAGTAACGAAAAGGTCTTAGCGGTATATATTTCATCTTAGTGCTTAAATAACGTTTCGATTTTATGTACATATATATCCAGTTCCACAACTGTAGTTTTAATAAAATATTATTAAAACATTACTTTTTATTATTTTAATATTCTATAAGAATATGTTTAAATTATTATATTATTCAATAAATAATATTATGTGCTTATAGGATATATATTTATGTATTTTTGTACGCTTGTCATAGACAATATATGAGATATATACATCTGGGAAAATTTATATGTTTACTGTTAATTTGTTTGTTTGAAGAATTTGAAATCAACGCACATATATTAATTTTAAATATATAATTTACGTAAAAATGTAGAATAGAAAATTGTAACTATGTACCAGAGATAGTTAGAAGAAGAAAATACAAAACCGAATATATGTTATATTCGACAGAGATTTACTTTCAGAGGATATATCGCAAAGTTCGCGTTCTTCGATATTCTGTCGGAGATATACGATGGTAGATTTTCTTGGAGGAACAACCAATGGCGCGAGTAATAATTTGATCCATAATAATATTGGTTTCTTGTTGACTAATAAACTCAAAGGACTTCAACTACATAGAATCAATATTTAAAGAGCTCTTTAATAAATATACGATTGTTTTAACAACGAACAACAAACGTATCTTTGACGAATCGTCGCATTCCTGATCCTTACGTGGTTAAATCATTGCGCCAAACAATTGTTATCTTCGAACTTTAAAAAATGCTTGCAGAAGGAACTTGGGGAAGAAGAAATTTTAACAAAGAAAATTCGTTGCATTTCCTTTCCAACTTTCCAATTTTCAGCATTTTATCGAGAAAATAACTGTTAAACGTAATGCGACGGAGCGGGCATAATGTAATGCACAAAAATATTGACTTTCTTGTTGATAGTCAAGAGGGGGACGAGTGGCACTGTCGAATTTAAGTACCTTTAAGGAAGCAAATGTAGTCCGAATAAGAGGATTTTTAATGCATCGACAAGCGAGGTTGTTTCGTTACCCTAATCCGATCTTTTCCTCGAATAAAATCTATTCGAGTATTTCTCAAGTTATATATCTACATATTATCATCAAAACTATTATTATATATATTTATTACTCATACGATACGTAATAATAAATTATCGCGAGTTGGAAATAATTTTATTAATAAATACAAAAGTAGATATAATAATTAAGTTTTTTGTCTTTTTTCTCCAAAAGAATAATATTTTCGTAGTAGATTTAAAGAGCGAAGAATATTCTGATACTTTCAAGTGCTATTAATTTTGAATCTCCTGACAATACTAATTATAATTATATCAGTGTATTATCCCCAATAAATTTGGCGCTTGTTAATACTTCCTGGGAGGTCTTCAATTATCGCGTTAACGCATTGCAAGGTTGTTCGTTGACATACAATGCATGTGGAATCCACTGAAGAATGTCTTAAACCCAATTCCACGGCAATTGCACGCTTCGCCTTGTGAATGCAGGACTTTCACAAACACGCGCGATGCGATTTACAGACCGCTCGATCCCTTTCGTCGTCCCACCGACCACGATGCAACAAGGAAAAAGGAAGAAAGAGAGGCGGAGAAATGCAGAGAAATGCAGTGAGCAAAATATGCCCGCGCCGGTTCAGGGCCCAATTATTACTCGAGATCCTTAAATGCGCACGTGGTCCTTAATATGGTGAGGGCGGCCTTAATAAGGGAGAGGGAGTTTCGGCGCACCCGAGTGTATACTCGGGACAAAAGCCGGAGAGTGGTGCGGCGAATGGGCCTCCCGATACAGGAGGTCAAAAATGCACTCAAAAAATTGCCGCCAATTTGAATTGCTAATAAGGACGGTGCGCGAGTCCTACCTCGGCCGGAGTTCGGCCTAACCGGTGCAAAACAATAGTCTCCGCGATGTAGCGGTATACTCTACGTCGGCACGAAACGAGCGTTCGCCGGTGACGAAGTCCATATAAGTGTTCCGTTTGGCTCCGCAGAAATGCAGTCCGAAGGGGAAAAATAAATGGCCATGGAGAAAGGAGAGGATGGGATATTGCCTTTCTCTCTCTCTCTCTCTCTCTCTCTCTCTCTCTCTCTCTCTC
>NW_012130087.1:2881326-2885296 GCF_000143395.1 Atta cephalotes
AGGAGGAGAGAGAGAGAGAGAGAGAGAGAGAGAGAGAGAGAGAGGGCTGATCGTGAACTCACCCTAAATAATTAGTCACTGCCACGTCCGTCGGCGAGAAGGGCCAAGAAAGACAAACATAGAAAGAAAGAGGAACGCCATGAGTCGAGACAGAGGATTGGAAGATCTCCGAGGAAGAGAAAGGGAAAATGTCAACCCCCGTTTTAGCAGCGACCTACTCGGTCAGGGAATCCGTAACTTGAATGCGATCAAAGTGCACCGCCTTACAACGGGTAGCTCGCCCTTTCTTCCCCGCGGGACTTCGGAATCCCGATTCGTCTTGAACTCTTGTTATTTAAGGATGAAGCGTAAAATTACGATCCTTTAAGAAGCTACCAACTTCGAAATGGCCATTCCTCCAAGAAGTTCTCAATATCTCTTTATATTTTCTTCAATTATATTGATGTCTTCTCTTTTATAGTAATAATGTAGGAAAAATATATTTTATCTATTTTAAAACATGGTTGATAAAAAAATGTATTTTAAACATGTATTAAACAGTTTAAAACGTGCTTAATCGATGTTTTTGACATGTCTTAAATATTTTTTATATGTATTATTAACATGTTTTTAACGTATATTAAACATGTATTTTTTTATAATACTGTTAAAGCATATTTGAAACATTAAAGACATATTTAAAAAGGAGCACAATATTTTATTCTTAAAAAAAAACCATTAGTTTTTGCCAATTCTGTTTAAAAGTAACGATAACAAAGTAAATGAGATAATAATTTTATTCTTCAATATCATAATGAATGATAATCATAAAACTATTAAGAAGATTGAATATTTCATTAATATAAAAATAAAAATAGTTTTGTGACTCTCAGAATAAATCAAATATAAATAAAATATCAATATGAGTTTCTGCTTTTGGTTGATGCACAAATAATATATTCGTAAGAGGATATAGTTCGTAAACACAATTAGAATGTACTTGTCAATAAAGTGAACTGTATATGTAATTACAGTTAACTTTGTTGGTAAGTACATTTCAATAGTTATACATAATATTATTTATCCGTACCAACCGCGGAGATTCATTGCATTTCACTTAATGTGATCTACTTGTTTTGCAAGTAGTGAATTCAACAAATAGCACTAATAAGACAAGCTATTCGTCTGATTCGAGTGCATTCAGTTTATTACTCAACTTGTACATTCTGTTATTATCAGTAACATAAAATGCAGAACATAGCCTATATAATATATTTCGTTAATTTATTATATTTTCATCATAATATTTTGTTTATAACTAATAAAAAGAGGAAACTCTTTGTATGATAAAATCAATATGGCTAACATAAACATTCTAAGAATAAACACATATCGATTGTAACATCTTTTACTACTTTTGTTATTTTAGTCCATTAATGTTAATTCACCTACTAAACACATTATGAGGCTAAATAAATTAAGTAGATAAGTCAATTGTTCAATAAAATAGTTCTTTGTATATTAATAGTTCTTAAGTACTTTATACGGCACGAAATATTATAAATATAATAGAATTCTGTTCTAAACTTTGATCATGAATTATAGATTATCTAAAGTGAGCTTTATATTCAATAAAAACATGTCAATATGTATTAATAATTTTACAACTCTTAGAAAAAGAAGAAACAATGGACCAACTTATTTTCTGTAACATTTTTTTTATAAAAAAAAAGCAAAACATATAGACCATATTACAATATTTTTTCTTAAAATTTTCATTGCACATGTAAATATTTAAAAATCTATTTTTTTATGTTCAGAAATGATTTCTCTTTTGACTCTAATAATAAATTTTCAATTTTGGATTCAGCAAAAAAATTGAAAAAAATCTAAGTAAGCTATATAGGATCCAGGATAGAGTAGGGATATCTTATTTGAATATTTCATACTCATTATATTATAAATTATTAAACACATTACAAAATATCAATTTAATGTTCAATCGTAATTTCTCCTTCAATCTATTTATTCTCGACAGATATTTAGTTACAGCGGACAAAATTTTAATCACAGATAAAATCAGATTTTCTTATTTAAAGCGATCGGAGCAATAATTGCGTATCATTTAATTCTGGCAATTTATTTCGCTCGGCATTTATTTCGCTCGTCAGAACTGCTCATCCTTTTCCGATATACGCGATTTATATACGCGAGTAAAAATGAATGAGGATAGGTGTTGCTGGAGCATGCCCAAGTATTTTTATGTCCTTGATAAGATATCCGTGAACCTAACTGCAGGCATACGTTGGATAGCAATGGTAATCGGTAACCGGTGCGAATTGCAAACCGCATTCCTATACTAAATATTACCAACAACGTGAACGCGGATTCCACCGCGCAAGGACACATGCTCCTAATCTGACTTCCTGTTAAACGTCAGTTTGGCCTCGGTTCCGTTTCTCCGACGGATAATTCTTCGCCCGCGGCAGCTCCGATGTCTCGCGATAAGTTACGTGTTCGCGATCAAATCGATAAAGACACAGAAATTCTACCTGCTCGATACGTTCATAAGCTTGTATTTCATGTGTTTGGATTTAACTTGGGTTCCTTGAAACTTTAAATATGATAACTTCTCAATTAAAACATAACAGAATAAATTGATTGCTCTATTTCTCAAAGATTTTAACCCCGCCTGATTGCACCTTCCGGATTGTGTTATCGCGCATCTTTCCCGATCACCAGCCCCCCTTTAATCCTCCCTCATCACCCATTGAGAGATTACTCGGACAATTATAGCGCTTTGTGGTTATCCACAACATCGAGGGAGGTCTTCCCTCTCTCTCTCTCTTATCAATCAATACGTTGCAATATCATTTCGATAACTGGTTATCTCCCTTTGAGCCTTCAACCACTTAGCTCACCTCCCATTATCCATCCAACATCCCAAAATCCTAATGCTGGAGATGTTCGGCCGCATCGTACGTGTTTACAATTGTGTTCTGTGAAGATCCGCTCGATCGAATATTCACGAACGAGAGATCCAATCGTTCCTTAACTGTCATATCCGTTTATGCTCTTCATCGGTGCATCAAATAATCGCGATATAGTCACGCGCGTGATCTGTCAAAGGTACAACTTTACGATCCGTTTAGTTCTCTGACTCAGTAGCTATCCTGTGTAATTCAACAACGTATCGTTTCATACCAAGAGATGGAGATAAATTTAGTTATTTATTGTACCTTCTGGGATGAAATCTTTTTTTTAAACGATAATATACATTATAATTATATTTTTTATAATAAGCAATAGTGTTCATAGAGAATTCAGGTTTAAAAAAAAATATATATATATATAGAGCATACAAAAATAAAAATTTAAAAAAAATTAAAGAAAAAAATGAAATGATACAGAGATATAATAACAAATAAAAATAATGAAATAAGATCAAACAAGATTAGAGAAAAAAAAGACAGATGTACGATATTATATAAATTTAAAAAATTATAATCATGAGAAATTCAATTCACGCAAATAAATATTTTAAATTAGAATTATTTTAGATTGGAGATTTTCTAGAAGACATTTGTGACTTGGTATTATTTATGCACAGTTCTTTACACGTTATTAATAGTTATTAATAGTGCTGTCTTTCTACGTCCATTTTCTAAAAAAGATATTTCGTCAATCTTGCAATAAAACTTTCTTTTAATTTTTTTTGTAGCAACTCTTACTATATATATAACATTTTTTACATTATTCGATTATTATTGTATTTTCGATTTTAACATTTCTAAACATTCTTTTTAAAGATTCTTTTCGATTCTGTCTCGTTCGAACCGATACTGATTTTACACGTGTGCGACGGGGACCAGTCTGGTCTGGATATCGACATAAACCGAGACATAAACTATCTCGGCCCAGTTGCTTGGCTTCTTTCATTCTCCCTCAATCACCCCTTCTTTTTTCCTTCCTCCCCCCCTCTCTCTCTCTC
>NW_012130087.1:2886622-2890165 GCF_000143395.1 Atta cephalotes
ATATATATATATATATTACTTTTATCTAATATATTAAATTTGATTTTTTTATTTTAAGTGTAATAACAGAAAACTATAAAGTACACGCGTTTAAATCCAACAATAAAATTAATTTTTCATTTTATACTATTATATAATAATATATAATGTAATTAATATGTAATTAGTATGTATAAGTAATTAATATGTATATAAGATTGTACTATTATTTATATATTAATATGTAATAATCTAAAAAAGCAAATAAAGTTTATGTAGTAATAAGAAAGTTATTTTAAGATTTTCAGAATTTCCAAACATCTTCTCAAGAATTCTTAAGAAAAATTTAATCAATATAATACAGATATAATCATCATTGATAATATGGTCGAAATGACACGATAAAAAATCGAGAATCTACTACATTAATTCTTAAATATTTCTGGAAAGCTAATCTAACGCGACAGTTCACTACGTTTATTGATGATATCGCCATAGACGCGCGTCGGGCGTAACAGGTACGGTTAACGTGTCGTACACGCTTTAAGTGGCAGCTGCACGCGAGGAACGTCCGTCCGACACGCGCGCGAGTGCGTGCGGAGTGCGTGTATATTGCGTGGAAGAAAGAGATCCGCACGCCTGATGAACAAAGAAAGACATACCGAACTGGATTGCAGGCGCGAGCGAGAGAAAATAATGATAGCTGTTTGTGCGAGGGCTTATCTGCTTGGAGTGATATCCTTTCGCCGTTTTACAAGCGCAGAGTATTTGGGAATCCGCGAACGATCCCAACATTCGGAATTTTTTCCCCGAAGTTTACCTGAAAAAATATACATAATTACATTTTATTATTTTTTGTTGGAGGTACATTTCTACAGACTGTGTATAATACGTGTCTCTATATGCAAGATAATTGGAAACAAAATTTGAATGAATGATTGAACTGCTCACCCAGTTCTTAATTTGTCGTGAGAAAATGGAAATGTTCAGGGAATAATATATAAAAATTTATACAATAAAATATTGTAAATCGAATAACTACAATAAATTATCACGCTGTAAACAATGTAGAAATGCTTGTACATTATATAAAATAATATCAGATTTTTTTCGTGTATAAAACAGAGAAGTTAGGACAATGAAAGTCGTGAATAAGTTCCATTTGTCCATCAAGTTGACTTGTTGAAGAATATATTTCTTCTAGAAACCTTTAACGAGAGTCAAACTCTTCATTGAAGATTTATGAGAAACAAAATGAAACTCAGCAGTATAACGATCGTATCGAATTGAATAAACGATTCAAAGATCGTTTTTGTTCTTTGATTAGATATCGGAAATAGAGAAGTGTATTTTAATGCGTGTTATCTCAATTATATACTTATTTGCGTTTGCCTATTCTATAATTTTTTATTTTATCTTATTTTTAGGAATTATTAATTTTCGAAGATATTCTTATATAGTTCTTATGTAATTTTTATTTTAATAAATTTCGAAAAATTATATCTATACAAATACAATGATAAAATGTTCAAAAATTTATAAGTACGAACTGTGCGAAAAACAAATAAATTGTATATGATGTTTATAAGGTGACAAAAAAAGTAACTACAAAGTTTTTTATAATACGTTTATAAAATAATTACTCAGATAATAAGCTGACATATTTGTCATCAAAATTACATTAAAGATATTTTAAATTATAAATAACATCCCTTTGCTAATTGGGTATTCATATATAAAAAAAATCAAATTCTAGAGTGTTAATTACATCTTATTAAATATCAAAAAGACTTGCACCAAAAGAATTTCAACGGTTGGAATGGTAAAGACCGCTCTATTGATTATTTGATAGAATTTATTCATGAAAAGATGGGCGATCATTATTGATGCATCATTAAAACGCCTTACAACTTGAAAACTAAAGATAGTCATTTTGAATATTATAATAAATATTTTTTAATTATATTTAATATAAGATTAATAAGATATTTTATAATTAACGTTCCAGAGTTCGTATTTTGAGTTACTAATGATTTAATAAACATAAAACTTTGTAAATAAATTTTTATCCTGTATATTGTTCCTGTAAATTTTTATCCTGTTGTTGATCATGTATGGCATTAAAATTTCTTGCAACTTAATTTTGTAACAAACGTTATTTCTGAGAGATGCACACGAAATGTGTTAAAAATAAGAGAAGATAAAAGGAACACGTCGTGAAAAGTATTTATTGGTTTTCGTCGTGGCCAAGCGAGAGATCATTAAGGATTTTAATCAAACACTTGTGTCGAAGGAGGAACATCTTCGTCCGCTACTAGGAAAGTTCTGGCATAAGATACCGGACTCGAAGTCTCCCGGCACGCGGTCCCAGGATGGCAATGGCCGCCGTAAAAGGACATTTGTCGCTTTATATGGTCGAATCAGCTACCAAATGCATCGCGCGCGAGTCGTCCATAGAAAAACAAAAGAAGTCCGTTCGAGCGCGGCTCTCTCTCGCGACTCTCTCATGCAGAGGTTCGCTCTGATGCGATCGCTCGAAATAATATCGGATCTCGAACAACGATCGAAACTGATTTCGACGAATTTAATTTCTTTGATGCTAACAGGAAAAAAGAAAAAAAATATATACATATATATTATACGCATTTTTTATTTAATTTTATCATATATTATCTATAAAATAGTATAAGTTATTATTTTAATATCAATATGTATAGCTTTCCTTGCGTAGGACAAATATTAATAAAACATTCGTGGAAAGTATTTTTCAGAAAAATATAAAATATTTTTTGCTATATATAGGATGTTCGATTTAATCCATCCATGCTGATATCTCAAAAATGACTAAAGTTAAACGAAAAATTAAAAGAATCTTTTATTGAGATTACTTTGAGATGATAGAACTTTTTATGATAGAACTTTTTTATGATAGAACAGTACTCATTCCCTACAAAATTTTAAGAAAGGAATGGGTATAAGTTAGACTTTTTTTAAATAAAAATTCCCACAAAATTGCCACAATTCGACAGATTCCGAGAGATAAATGACTATGGCATTAACAATCTTGGTTATTACGGTAATGAATTTTGGAAAATTATTTGGAAACAGTACCGCGATTTCTATTTGATCAATCTGTCTACGATATCTCAAGAACCGTTAAAAATTAAACAAACATATAAGATTACTTTAAAATCATTTTTAGTATGATGAAACCGTACTTATCGTAAAATTCGCCTACCCTTTCCTCCATGAAAATTTCATAAGATATAAGTATACGATTCCATCATACTAAAAATCTCAACGTAATCTTTTTGAAGTAGCATTTTTAATAAAGAAAAGAGATTCATTGCTAAGCATTTTTTATTTTCGTCTAACTTTAATAATTTTTGAAATATCAACGTGGAGATTAAATCGAATGCATATCATTAAGTATACCAAAATAATCATTATTAAATGTTTTCTTCTTTGTAAGTAATTATTTTCTTTTAATAAGTAATATATGTATATTGTAATATATATATATATATATATATATATATATATATATTCGTTCTTTCGTTATTA